>NC_053023.1:485372920-485403185 GCF_003073215.2 Triticum urartu
CAAGAAGAGAATTGAGTTGTCCACGGGGGGTGCTGGGGGTTATGTCTTCCCCATTTCAAATTTAAGAGGAATTTAAACATGATGCACACTCTAATGCTTGAACTGGCTAGGGTGTGACAACTCACCCCCACTCAAAAGAATCTCGTCCCGAGATTTAGGATCCTCCGGAAAGAAGGTGGGGTACTCGAGTCGAAGGCGATCCTCCCTTTCCCAGGTGGCTTCTTTCTCGGAATGGTGTGACCATTGAACCTTGAGAAACTTGATATTATGACGTCGAGTGGTACGCTCGGCTTGATCAAGGATACGAATGGGATATTCTCGATATGAGAGGTTATCTTGTAGATCAAGCGTTTTGTGGTCCACTCCATGGATAGGATCCGCGAAGCAACGCCTGAGTTGAGAAACGTGGAAGACATCATGAACTCTGGAAAGATGCGAAGGTAGTTCCAATTGGTAGGCCACTTCTCCTCGTTTGGCAAGAATGCGAAAGGGTCCGATGTAGCGAGGAGCCAATTTTCCTTTGATACCGAAACGATGGGTTCCCTTTAACGGAGTAACCCGAAGGTAAGCCTTCTCGCCGACTTCAAAAGTCATGAGCTTATGTTTACGATCATATTGGCTCTTTTGACGAGATTGGGCTGTTTTCAATTTCTCACGAATAACGCGAACCTGCTCTTCTGCTTCCTGAATCATATCCGGGCCAAAGAGTTGTCTTTCCCCGGTTTTTGACCAGTTAAGAGGCGTTCGACATTTTCGTCTATAGAGAACTTCGAAAGGAGCCTTGCCCAAGCTGGCTTGATAACTATTGTTATAAGCAAACTCCACGAATGGAAGGCAATGCTCCCAACCCATTCTGAACGAGATGACAGAAGCTCTGAGCATATCTTCCAGAATTTAATTGACTCGCTCTACTTGATCACTTGATTGAGGATGGAAGGCGGTGCTAAAAGAGAGACGAGTTCCCATAGCATTTTGGAAACTTTCCCAAAATCGAGAGGTGAAGAGACTCCCACGGTCTGAGTTAATTTCCAATGGAACACCATGAAGAGACACTATTCGGGAGATGTATAAGTCGGCTAGCTGGCTAGCGGTGATACTCTCACGAACAGGTAGAAAGTGGGCTACTTTGGAAAGGTAGTCGATCACGACGAAGATGGCATTATTCCCTCTCTTGGTCATGGGAAACCCAGTGATGAAATCCATACTAATTTTATCCCATTTCCACTCAGGAATAGCCAAAGGTTGAAGGGTGCCAGCAGGCCGTTGATGCTCTGCTTTTACACGACGACAGACATCGCAGCTAGCAATGTATTGAGAAATTTCTCTCTTCATCCTAGTCCACCAAAACCTCTGGCGTAGGTCTTGATACATCTTGGTACTACCGGGATGAATGGTGAGAGGGGAGTCATGAGCTTCCTTGAGAATCAACTGGCGTAGATGTTTTTTCTTGGGAACCACCAAGCGGTTCTCGAAGAAGACAACACCTCGCGCATCCATGGAAAAACATTTAGCAACTCCGCTAGCAATGTTTTCCTTAATCCGGAATATGCCCTTATCACGCTTCTGGGAAGCTATGATTTGATCCATAAGGGTAGATTTCGCCACCAGGGTGGATAGAAAACCTCGAGGAACAATGTGAAGATTAAGCTTACGAAATTCCTCATGGAGAAGTGGTTGACTTTGTTGTAACATCAGGTTGTTACAATAGGACTTACAACTTAGTGCATCAGCCATGACATTGGCTTTGCCCGGGGTGTAAGTTATTCCTAAGTCGTAATCCGAGGTCAACTCGACCCAACGTCTTTGCCTGAGATTCAAATCTGGTTGGGTGAATATATATTTCAAACTTTGGTCATCGGTGAAGATCTCGCAATGATTACCGAGGAGGTAATGTTGCCAAGTTTTAAGTGCATGGACTACAGCTGCAAGCTCTAGATCATGTGTGGGATAATTTTCCTCATGTGGGTGTAATTGCCGTGAAGCATAGGCAATTACCTGACGATCTTGCATGAGTATGCAACCTAGTCCTTGTTGCGAGGCGTCGCAATAGATAATAAAGTCCTTGGAGAAATCTGGTGGTACCAGTACAGGAGCAGATGTCAGGCGTCTTTTTAGTTCCTGAAAGCTGAACTCACACTGTGGAGTCCACTCGAACTTTTTATCTTTCTTGAGGAGTTCAGTTAGAGGTTTAGCAACCTTGGAGAAATTCTCGATGAAGCGGCGGCAGTAGTTCGCTAAGCCAAGGAAGCTCCGAACTTGCTTGACCGTCTCAGGTGGAGTCCAATCAAGGATAGCTTGAACTCGCTTGGGGTTGACAGCAATTCCCTTACCAGAGATTACATGGCCTAGATAGGTCACTTCTGGCAACCAAAATTCACACTTGGAGAATTTGGCATAAAGGCGATGCTCTCGAAGTTTCATCAATACCAGCCTTAGATGTTCGGCATGTTCCTCTTCATTCTTGGAGTAGATGAGTATGTCATTGAGATAAACTACGACAAATTTATCCAAATACTCCATGAAGACCGAGTTCATTAACCGGGAGAAGGTGGCTGGGGCATTGGTTAAACCGAAGGACATAACGGTGTACTCGTATTGGCCATAACGGGTAACAAAGGCCGTTTTGGGAATGTCCCCGTTTCTGATTTTGATTTGATGGTAGCCCAACCTCAAATCCATCTTGGAAAAGACTAAGGATCCAGCGAGCTGATCATACAGATCGTTGATCCTGGGAAGCGGATACTTGTTCTTGATGGTGACCAAGTTGACAGGTCGGTAATCTACAACCATTCGATCTGTTCCATCCTTCTTCTTGACAAAGAGGACGGGGCAAGCCCAAGGAGAGGAACTAGGACGGATTAAACCCTTTTTCAAGGACTCATCGAGTTGGTTCTTAAGCTCGGCTAGTTCTAAGGGTGCCATCTTGTAGGGTCTTCTAGAAATTGGAACGGTTCCTGGAACAAGGTCTATCACAAACTCGACATCCCTGTCAGGTGGAACGCCTGGCAGTTCCTGTGGAAAGACATCCAGAAAGTCTTGGACTGCCGGAACATCTTCAAGGTCTGGAAGGGGGTTGGCATTTAGGGAGTAAAGCTGGCGCTTGGCCACTCGAGTTAAGACATTGACTGTCTTGCCCGATGGATGAGTAAGTTGAACGGTTCTAGTGGCACAATCAATCTTAGCATAATGAGCTGACATCCAGTCCATACCCAAGATGATGTTTATGTCCGAGGACTTGAGAGCTATTAAGGATGCAAGGAAGACAAGTCTATCGACAAGAATTTCGTTCCCATGGCTTACTCTAGAAGTTTGCCATCTAGAGCCAGGGGTTTGAATTTCCATGGTAGAGGGCATGTCACAGAATGTCGTGTTATGCAGTCGAGCATAGTTCTCGGATATGAATGAATGAGATGCTCTAGTATCGAAAAGAACAGATGCCAGATGGCAATTAACAAGGAGCATACCAAGGACAATGTTAGGATCCTCGTGAGCCTCCTCGGCTGAAACATAGTTGACATGGCCACGTGCAGTGGTGACCGGCTTGGCGTAGAATGTCTTTCCCGCTGGCTTACCACGGCCAACGGACTTTCCAGTATGATTGGGGTTGTTCTAGGGACACTCTCGACTATAGTGACCCGGCTCTCCACACTTGAAGCATGTCACCACATTGGGGCGTGGAGCAGTATTAGCAGCGGGGCCACCATAGGGCTTGGGCGGTGCAAACTGCTGGTTGGGACGAGGCGCCTCAAAGGATGGCCTCGAAATGAACCTGGGTGGCAGTGCCGTGCTTGGGATCCACACCCGATGCTTCTGAGCTCCAGAGCCGGATGAAGAGCCAAAATCACGTGAGTGCTTGCGTGAAGCGTCATAGTCAGACTGGCCTGACTCAACACTGATGGCTTTATTGACCAACTTCTGAAAGGAGGTGCACTCATGTAGACGAAGATTGCGGCGAAGCTCAGGGCTAAGTCCCTTGCAGAACCTTGCCTGCTTCTCAACGTCGGTAGATACTTCTTCAGGAGCATAACGTGCCAGATTCCCAAATTCATGACTATAAGCATCCACAGTCAGTCTTCCTTGGGTGAAATTGCAGAACTCCTCCCTCTTGCAATCTATGAGACCTTCCGGAATGTGATGCTCACAGAAAGCCTCACTGAATTCAACCCAAGTAGTGATTTGGCCGACCGGGCGCATAGCTTCAAAATTTTCCCACCAGAGGCTAGTAGGGCCTTCGAGATGGTAGGCAGCAGAAGTAACTTATCAGCTTCGGCTACGTTGGCAGAACGTAGCTTGTGGGTGATGCTGCGAAGCCAGTCATCCGCGTCGAGGGGCTCGACGGAATGGTTAAACTTTGGTGGGTACAGCTTGATAAAGTCATTGATTGACACCAAGTCATTTCGCGGATGGCGTGCAGTGTTCTGCTCAATCCGCTCCAGCAAGCGGTTAGTCTCACGCTTGTTTCTTTCCGCCTCCAGCATCACTTCGGCCAGAGAAGGCGGGTGAGGCAGATTTTCACCCCTAGCTGCACTGGCTTCCCCCTGCTCCGGGGTAGCAGGGTTGCTGCGGGTGTTGACCATCCTAGGAGAAAACAAGACAACGGTTTAGACAAGGATGGCTCAAACTTAGCAAGGAAGTGCAGAATGTAATGGATAAACACGGATGTAGAGATGTTCATCCGTATGTCATGGTAATATAAAACTGCCATATATATACCAACGGTCATACACATCATACATAGTTTAGTACAAGCCCAGGCTACAGTACAACTATGATGAAAGACGTTACATCTCATCGGAGGCATTCCAAGCTCCTATACATTATTTGTCTACACCTCCGGAATTGATTACACACAAAGTCATATTCCACAAGTCACGCAGGACAGTGGAGATACAACTATTACAATACTAGTGATACTACTACTAACTCAGACAGCTCCGTAGTAGTCCTCATAGAAGTCACCTCCATAGCCTGGAAGTTCAACGTGATCATCCGGGAACAGACGGTCCTGAGGAGCTTGTGGACCAAAGGGGCTAGGATGAGGTCTTGGACCAACAAACGGTGGCCTGCGGGGACCACGGGGTGGGGTGATGCCTCCCACATCACGCCAATCCACCATGTCTGGCAGAGCAGATCTCACAGGATACAGATCCCTTGTATCCATACATCCAGCTTGCACCGCAGGTGCAAACCGAGTCAATGTGGCCCAATGATCAGCACGGGTATTGAAAAGCTCCAGCCTCAAGGCCCGATTCTCTCGGTCCTTATCTTCGAGCATCTCGGCAGTGGTACGAGTTAATGAGTCCTCCTGAGTGGAGTCAGCATAGATAGCCTGGAGATACCCTTGCGCTCCCGGAAGTGAAGCTGGCATGTAACGGAAGTCGGTGTTCCGAAGCAGGCCAGTCCGGACTCGCATGATGGTCATCATGGAATAGGCAGCATCCTGCACAGCCATCTCAACAGTAACCCCGAGTCCATAGGAACAGTGAAGGGGCTCGGTAGATCCAGGATAAGAAGGAAATATCCTGACGGTGCAGAAATATTGGCTTTGATTAAAGTCTCGGAATTGCTCTTCGACGGTGTATTCGGGATACCAACGGTAACCCGTCTCGATCATTACCCGGACTAACATAGCAGTATGACCGGGCACGTCGAGGCACCGGGTCAGGCGAACCACTTGGTTTTGAGCACGGTTGGCCATCTGAAAGCACAACCACAATGCAAAGACATTAGAATTTCTAGGGAAAATTGGACAGCATAACAGCTGTAAATGCTCAGAAAAAGATTTGAGACATCCACAACAGTTTGCAATACCACTCAACAACATCATATCAAGGTTCTGATTCAACTGGCAACATACTAAAAGTAGTAGAAACTGTACTGAGGCTTGTAACAACAATCCTATAAGCTACTACGGATTAGTAACACGTGAACCTGATAGAGAGAGAGCCTAGTCCTTAACCCACGTTGAATGAGAAGAGAATGACTCAGATCAGAGGGCATAAGGTAAAGGAGTAAAAGAGCCTTACGTTCCCTCCCACAATCAATTCCCCTACATATAACTAAAGCATTTCTAGACTCGACATCGACCAGTTTGGCTCAACGAACCTACAGGCAGTCCGGCTCTGATGCCAACGCTGTCAGGACCCCGATTCCAAGTCACATCGATCTAGCCAGTAACACCTCATATCACTTTGCGGCCTCACGCACGGTATCCCACGGGTGTCGCCTTACCATGGCCCGGGACCGTTTGCGCCTTTTGGCTCACGTATATGATAGTGTCGCTAGCATCCATATGACAGAGAACCCGGGCCGACATGGCTAGTCGTGAACCCAAAGCGGCACAGACCTATGGAGACAGGCATACATGAATCACATCGAGCATGTCGGTCATCAGCGAGTGAATCCGGGCTGTAGCACTGGGCTAACAGGACTCCGGGGAACCCGGGCTGTAGCAGGCTAGGCAGGACTCCGAATGTCACCGCGTGACATTTCCCCGAAGGGACAGACATAGGAACGAAGTGAAACACATGCCGGCCAGTCAAGTGTCCTGAGCAGTAGTGCTGGGCTAGCAGGACTCCGGTGAACCGGGCTGTAGCGGACTACTATGGCTCGAGGAACACTAGACTACATTTCCCCATAAGAAAGGCTGCCAAGGATAAACAACTAGATTGTCGGATCCCACTCATACCAAGCATTTCAATCATACACACAATATGCCCGATATGAGTACATACAACATGGCATCACAACAAAACTCTACAACTCAAGTACTTTATTTAAAGGCTCCAGAGAGCCATACATAACAGTTCATACAGGTAGGGGTCACATGACCCGACACTCAAGTCATACAAGCATACAAGCACAAGCGGAAGTAAATAGTCTGAGTACAGACACTAGAAAGCAAGAAGGCTTCCGAAGCCTGTCTATCTACATAGGGCCCTCCATGGCCAGGATCACCACCTGGGTGGCTAGTCACTCGTCGACATCAAGGTCTACGTAGAACCCATCGGAGGGGGCGGTGTTGTCGTCTGAAAACAGTAATTAAGCAAACATGAGTACAAAGGTACTCAGCAAGTCTTACAACAGAACCTACTATACATGCTCATTCTCAAGAAGGTGGTGGGGTTATTGCAGCAAGCCAGCTTTGACTCTTGGCTAGGCTATCCTACGGAACTCCACTAGTAAAATAGTTTTCGCACACGAGTCCACTACTCACCAACACAATACTCCACCGGGGATCCTCCCTCGTCATCCTACGAGAGGGCCATCCTCGGTACTCACACTTATCTTGAGTCTTTTAGTAGTATCCATTAACTTGTCTATGAACTGTATAGGCAACCAAGTAGTCCTTTACCGCGGACGCGCGCTATTCGAATAGTTTTATACCCTGCAGGGGTGTACTTCGTCACACATGTTTCCACCACTTAGCGTCTGCACACGACATGTGCTCGGCAGACTTCAAGCGAAAACCGACGTGGGTGTAGACCACGACCTGACTAACCGCACAAGTCTCTAGTCCAGGTTTATCGCCTATTCAGGTTCCATCCGCAAGGAAATCCGGCCGGGGTGTCCTCAACGGCCCCAAACGATGTGTACAGGGTCCCGAGACGCCAAACGGGCGCCCGGCATACCCGGCCACAGTGTATCTACCGCATCATAGCCCACCCCTAGGGTCAGCGCTACGCACGGCCGCCAACACATAACCTACAAACACCAGAAACTAGTTGCAACTCCTGGACAGAGGGCGAGAGGGGTCAGTAAGTCGAGCGGGGTCATATTTCAGGGCCCAATGTGTGGTAGTAGCTGAATCTTAAATCACGCATACAGATCTCAGTTCTTATGGACGGCCTCAATGAAACAACCCACCATGTACTCCTACATGGCCTCTCATCGATACCTTTACCAAAACATGTTCAACACATCCCTCACATTACCGACATAATCATTTCACTCTAGCCCATCACCCAGATGAACCAGACCTGACACAACTCTAAGCATAGCAGGCATAGCAAGGTAGGAATCACATACATGGCTCAATCAACTCCTACACATGCTAGTGGGTTTCATCTAGTTACTGTGGCAATGACAGGTCATGCAGAGGATAAGGGTTCAACTACCGTAGCACACAGCAGTTTGAATCGCGTTGTCTTAATGCAGTAAACAAGAGCAGAAGCGAGAACATGGGTTTGTATCGGAATGATCAATGGGTTGCTTGCCTGTTGTAGTGGTAGTAGGGTACTGCCCTTCAGACGGATACTCGGGGTTATCCTCGGAGGCAGAACCTACCACGAAAGACACACCGAACATAATCAACACATGGCAATATGCAACAATATGATGCATGCTATGACATGGCAAAATGAATGTGTCTTGGCCTAATGCAAGCTAAAACAGAAATGAACCCATTTGAATCAAAGATTCAAATGATAGCTCATTTAACTTAGCCTTATTAGTGCATCATCTTATATTTGCTTAAACAGCAAGGTTATCTTGTTTTGTCATGCATGAAACCATTACAGATGGATAGATTGAATTTTTCTGATCATTTTTCATATATAAATCTTTGCATTTGGAGCTATGGTTGATTTTCTATGATTTTTAGAAGTTTTGGCTATTTTCTGGAATTTCCTATTAAAGAATAAATCCAGTAATTGAATTAATGCGTCAGCATGACATAGGTGTGACGTCAGCGGGTCAACTGGGTCGGCCAGGTCAAACCTGACTGGTGGGCCCTGTCTGTCAGTGACTCAGCTAATTAACAGAATTAAATTAACACTAATTAGCTGTCAGTGGGGCCTGGGCCCACATGTCAGTGACTAAACTAATTAAAATTAGTTAAAACTAATCCTAAACTAATTAGCAGACCGGCCCCACCTGTCATAGACTCAGGGGGGTCAACCTGGGCCCACACAGGGTCAAACAGGTCAAACTCGCCGGCGTCTAGCCGCCGGCGAGGCCAGACGCGGCGGAGCAGCGCGGATTTGCACTCCGGCGACCAAAGGACGGCGGAGACTCTACGTGATGCGGGGAGGAACGCGTCGAGTGGTGGCAGTGGGTGGAGCTGGGGTGGCCGAAACGTCGCCGGCGACGAGTTTGGCGGCGGCCGGAGCTCGGGTGAGGTCGAGCTAGTCGCTAGGGGGCACGGGGAGGCGCGTGGATTGGTGCGTTGAGCTCCTGGAGGTGCGGTAGGACTAGTGGACAGGGTGGCGTGGCCATTGGGTGGCCGGAGCCTCGTCGGCGACGAGCTCCGCGGCGGTGCGTGCGGGTGATCTACATGCAGTCGCTACGGGGCTCGAGAGAGAGAGAACGGAGAGGGTGGGGAGGTGGCTGAGCTCACGGGGGTCTCGTCGAGGCAGTCGGAGAGGTCGGGGATGAGCTGATGCGCGCGGGGCGGCGAAGGGATCTCCGGTGGCCGGAGTTGAGGGCGAGCTCGGTGCAGCGTCTCCGGGGCGAGCGAGCGCTCGGGGCTCGACCCACTCGATGTAATCGACGACGGCGGAGCTCGTGGACACGATGACGCGGCGCGAGGACGACGGAGGGCACGGCTACGACGACGGTGCGGCGACAGGGGCGTCGGCCATGGTGGGGAACGGCGAAGGGAGAGAGACAGGGGGAATGGCGTGTCCAGGGGCTTCGGGGTGCGACGTGGAGGCGTCCAGGGCGCGGGCGGCAAGCAGGTGACGCCGTGGCGAGCTCGGGCACGCCGGCGTCACCTCCCTGCCTGCCTGGCGGGGAAGAAGCAGCTGGCTGGCGCGGGCCAGCACAGTGCTGGCCGCCAGGTGGGCCGGCTGGTGAGTTAGCTGGGCTGCGCCAGGTAAGTTTCTCTCTCTCTCTCTCTTTTTCTTTTTCTTATTTATTCTATTATTTCTGTAGCTTCAGGGCTTTATTAAAAATGCCAGGGCATTTCCATAAATCATAAAATTAATCATGGCTACTGCTTAGAATATATCCAACAGCAAACATTTTAGTTTATGATTATTTGAGCATTTAAAATATTTTATAGCATTTAAATGCCCAAATGCAAATACATAAGGATTAATCCAATGACCTTAGATGTCCTAGAAAAATGTGCACCATTTTTGTCAAAGGTTTTAACCCAAAACAAAAAGGGTGGGCTTTTTAGAAGGGCATTTCAGGTTCATTGAAAAAGTTTTTAGTAAACCCTAGTTGTTCCAGGGGGTGCTGGGGGTTCTGTCATCCCCATTTCAAATTTAAGAGGAATTAAACATGATGCACACTCTAATGCTTGAACTAGCTAGGGTGTGACAAGGTATTATATACATGTGCTGTCTAGAACTAGCACCGCGTAGTTCATTTGAATGTAATGAAATCCATCATGTTTGTATGAAAATCCGGTATTTTATATGATTTTCGTCGTTGTTTATATGAAATATCAGTTTGTCTACGTGTTTGCGTGAATTTCGTCCGGTTGGTTGAGTTGCTGTCATAATGTGTGCGGCTACGGTTGGATGGCGTAATTTGCGGGTCGCCGGTCGGTCTGCGGGTGGCTCGGGCGGCGTTGTGGGACAAAAAGACACAGCTCGTGCGAGCTCGTCTCCAACGTGCGCGCTGGAGGATGCATGACAGCATGAGCACCCGAGCCATTCCTCGTTCATTGGTGGCAAAGGCACCGGTGGACAAAAGGGTCGCCAATATTTTGGCTACCACGGGCAAGATCCAAACAGCCCCTCCCAATAGATTCAAATCCCTCGTTAGCGTGGAATTTTGCCATGTGTTGTTTTCATGGACTAGCAAGATGCCCGTGCATTGCACGGAACATCAAGATGCATTTTTTTACAAACTCCCGCATGCATGCAAGGGATAATTAATGTCCTCCTTTGCTAGTACCACGAGGCAAACACCATTAATATTGCATCGATTAGTGTTAGTGGCCTTGTATATCTGCAAATTGTAATTTTGATAGTGGCCCCTTGTATATAAAAATGGAGGGAGAAAGATGAGAGATAAGGTGAGGAGGAGTGGGGCGTGGTGGTGACTGGTGGTCGGACTGGGCGGAGGCATGGGGATGGACGGCGCATTATGTCTAGGTTTGTATCTCTCTCACACACACCCACGTAGGTGGGGGACGTGCACGAAGAGAAGAGGTGCACGCACGGCGCACGTACTCCCGTCTCTTTCCCAACCACACCCGCGCGGGTACACGGTGGAGCTCATTTCTGTACGAAAAAGGCAGCCCACGTGGTAATTTGGCACGTGTACTGGTTGTCCACTTGGTGGAGGGAGGATCGTCTACCACGGGTGAACAAACAAATTGCGACTTGACGCGTTATGTTAAATTAAAAAAAGAGGCAAACCATGTGGGGCCTACCTTAGAGGCAAGGCTCTATACACTGGAGTACTTTTGATGTGTCCCGTCAACTCGCAGAACGAGGAGAAGCTTGCTTAGTACGCCGTCTCCCCCGCCCACGGGCGCGGTGGCTCGCAGGATGAGGTGAAGCTTGCTTACTACGCCTTACGCCCGCTCCCTCGCCCACGCGCGCGGTGGCTCGCAGCACGAGGAGAAAATTTTACTACTCCCTCCGTTTACTCCTCGTCCCTACTACGTACTTTGGTTAGTACTCCCTCCATTTACTTATACAAGGCCACTATAAAAAATACATTTTGCATCTATACAAGGCCACAAATAGTAATCGAGACAAAAGTTACTACTCCCTCCTTTCCAGTTTATGGCTCAATTTCAAAATCTCTCCAACCAAGGTAGACGGTGAGTGGTCGAATTAATTTCGTAGTTTGCACAAGTAATTAGTACGCTCGTTTTTCTCAAGAAGTTATGTTTACCGAGGCATTAATTAGAACGAATGCATGAATGACCACTAAATTTCCATGAACTTGTACATGCATTGGTTAGTTTCCTCTTGACACTGCTTGCGTCGGGTGATCTAACGCACCTCGAAATCCAACATGTAATGGTACTACTACTAGTATAGTAGAATTGAGACTTATCAAACGGAAAAACGAATGTTTTTTAGATGAGCCCTATAAACCCTAGTGGGTACGTACTCCGTAAAAACAGATTTTTCCAAAACTAAGTCGCTCCCTTTCATGAATTCTGTAGTATACTCCTCCGTCGATGCTCCCTTTCATGAATTCTGTACTTCCTGTCGCCGACATGTGGGACATATAGCAACCGGGTCGACGTGTCAAGCACCAAATAACAGTGCAGAACAGCAGGGGGGACGCACCCCACTCGTACCGGCCCAGTAGTAGTAATGAGCAATGAGACGTCAAATCACAATGCCGCACTTTCCCAGACGGACGAAGCAACCATTATTTCACACTTCGGTTCGCCATCATCTCAAACCACGTACTAGTATTGCTTCTGCCTCAAGAGGGACACGCGCATCGCCTTGGTACATCATGACACGTGGGACCGCATGACAGGCCATGCTCCCCCGCCGATCGCTCGGTAAAATCACCTCATTTTTACTATACTTCCTCCGTATCGGTTTACTACATGGCATGCACGTCGTTCTAGGTTGAGAATTTAACTGGCTATATATGTGATGAACAGTACTCTAGCCTTTTAAAAAATGTATACTTTTGTACAGTAGTACTATCAATGGATTGCGCCATGGAGCAAAAATTGAAATTAAAAAAAGGTGGTACATATAGAGAGCGCTCGTCGCCAAATTATGCATATAGTACTATTAAAAAGGCTAGTCACAATAATGGTGTCCAGCACAACCCACCCCTCAAATAAAACTAAGAGGGTGCTTGGATACGTTTTAGTCCCATGACTAAAAGTAGTGGGACTAAAACATGCTAGCCTCACCCATGCTTGGATCCAAATACTAAAAAGGCTAAAATCAAGTTAATGAGCATTTATTATCCTCCAAACCCTCCAATCCAGAACTCGCCTGTGTTAAAGGAGAGGAGTTAAATGAGTAGAGAGAGGACTAATCCACATTTTAGTAGGGGTACCCCTGACTAAATTTTTTAGTCTCAAGACTAGTTTTAGCCCCTCTTTAGTCAGGGGTGCTTGGAACTTTAGCCTCTTAAAGAGACTATTTTTAGTCAGACTAAAATAAGTCCCTTGGATCCAAGCACCCTCTAAGCATCCTGGAATTCTTTGACAAAACTAAGCACCCTGAAATTCTTTGACAACTAAACTGCTGGCTATATGATGTTGGCCATATATATTGTACGTATATAATGTGAAGAAACGAGTGGTAGTACTATACCAACTAAAAGATGAAATGTAAGAAATACTAGTATGTACGTACTGAAGAGTTAAAGTAACGAGAAGAAACATAACATAGTTCTGCTGGGGGCTCAGCACAACACACCCCTCAAATTAAATTAAGCACACCTGAAATTAAACTTTGCAACTATTCCGGTAGACACTGCATTAGAACCACCATGAGCAACGACACTGCCACCTTACTCGGAGTCCTCGTCCACGTCCTCGACTTCGTCCTTGTCCCTCTTCCTCTTGGCCGATACTTCTTTGCTTGAACCGCACACTTGGCTGTTGCTCTTCATCCAACCCTTGTAGATATTGAAGCAAAGGTAGCCATCCATTGCAGCATAGTGGATGTGGTCTATATCTAGTACATTCCGCTGCCATGCATGACGATGAAACGTGTATGAGGTTTCTCCAGTTTACCGTACGAAGGATGAACCATGGCTCCTGCCAGGGTCAGCATTGAAGGCTGACGAGAGGACACCAGCCGATTCTTCTGGAGGTCGAAGGTGTTGCCTACAACGAGGCCTATCCGACGCAGGACTTCTTTGTCGTTACCAAAGTCTACAGTAACGAATTTCACTGTTTTGTCCTTGAGGAAGTTCTTAAAATCCTGGCACTCAACGTCGGCATGGCATATGTGGTAGACCAAGCAAACGTTATGTACGCAAACCTGGATCACGGCGGGCTTCTTCCTCTCTTCGTCCTTTAGATCCTTCTCTCGTCCCAGGACTGTGGTGTACTCAACATCTAGCCCAACGACCCACTCATCATCTGAGTTTTCGAACATGCGGCTGAAGCGAGAAAGGCATCCTTTCACCGTCGCGGAAGAACGGGTGTAGATGACGTCGAACTCATCGCCGGTGATGGTTCTAACCTTGTACTCACCGCCGATCGTGGAGATTTGGGACGCCATGGATTTGGGAGGAGGGTTAGGATTAGTGGAACTGCCGTAATGTGAATGGACGGGACGACTAGGAGCGAACCGCCGTAGTATTGAAGGACGTGCGGGGACGAGTAGGAGCGAACTGCCAGCGTGCGAATGGCAGGGTAGTGGCTTTCCATTCTCCCATGATACGGGCTTCCGAGAGCCCTTGGATCTGAGATCGAATGGTTGCATGGCGTGATTCTAGACCTATGGGTGAATATCCTATCCTGGAGGGTTATTCTGCAAATTTTCAGCAACTTAGCATGCGACCGTTTGATCTCAGATCCAAGGGCTGCCAGCAGCCCGTATCATGGTCGCGCCTACCACGACCGTCGCGTCGCTCGCGCGGTCGCGCCCTTGGAGATTTAACACGGTGCGTTAGGCTATCTGATGTTGGCATGTCATACATAGTCATCACTTAGTCACTCATACTACAACAAGGTTGGCTATAAGTGTATTTTTTTACTCCTCTCTATCTCTTTCTTCGTACTCAAGGAAGAAACGGTGCTAAGCGCGTGTATTTATTGCATTTGCCAAGGAGTGACCTCTTCCAATGAAATGGTGTTGCTAAGTTTGCTTCATTTAATTAGCTATAGACTCAAAATTGTCTTTTCACCTAGGTACACGCGCTTAGCACCGTTTCTTCCTTGGGTCACCAAACTAGTCTCTCTCTTCTTGATTAACTTGCCACATCAGACTTTATGCCTATGTGGCAAGCTTAAGCACCTGTAGGAGCAAGTAAAAGTAAGTACAATAGTGCGCTTTACATGGCATTTTTGCATATGTGGAGGAAAGAGAGGCAAGGAAAAAGTGGAGAAGTGGGCTCTCATGCAAGAGCCAGCCTCTACTACATGGTGGAGCATTGGGAGAGGCACCTGTATGGAGGTGGTCAGGAATCTGGGAGACTCACGCCGGTCGTAGCGCTGCAGTTAAAATGATAATGGCAAGTCAAATCACGGGGCCCCACCTCCAGCAGTAACTCGCTGTCAAATCACACAGCCCTACGTTTGCAGCAGCCTACTCCCTCGTCTTCTCGCGTCTCTGTCGAACCGACTAGGCGGAACTGCCCCGCCGCCTACCGCGCAGGAAAAGCCCCGCCCTCGACTTTTAAATACAACTACATCCGCTTAAGAATCCAATGATATACTTTTTGTGACATAGTAACTCATATTTAGTTAGTCAAATGGATGACCTAGAACTACGTGCAGGCCCTATAAACCGAGACGCCTAAAAATAAAAAAACCGAGACGGAGAGGGTAGTTCAGCACGTATCTTTTTAGATCAATATAGTCGGGATTCACCAAGGAGCAAAACCAAGTGGTAGGCTGCTCCTGTCGTGTTGGCGTAGCAACTCAAGCAGGGTCAGTCCGCACACGAAATGGCGACACACTTAACAGGACCCCTTTGGCCGACATGTGGCTCATCCACCGTCTTGTTCCATGTGCGATGCACCAAATTACAGTTCGGAGCAGCGGTTGGAATTGGAGGCACCCCGGTCGTAGCGCCGCAGTAGTAGAAAATGAGCGACGAGGGGTCAAATCACAAAGCCCCACCTTTCCCGCATTAAGCTGGACGGACGAAGCAACCATCATTTCACTCTAGGGCGCAAGAGCATAAAGAAAAGAGAAAACAATGATGCGTGCGGCAGCTACCTAGGGCACCCTAGGGTAGGGGTCTCCACTACAGATCCTTTTTTAAAGCGCCTCCACTACAAATCGGCTTCTCCCTCGTCCTCTTGAAGAAAACCGATGATGAGTGCGGCGGTAGGGTTTGTAGGAGTACTACGGCGTGCGGGGCCACGTCGTAGTAAACGGGTTCGAGCCGACGCCTTAAATATGTGTGGGCCGCTTGGTTTTACGGGAACGAGGCAGCATTTTGGGTTCGGGGACCAGTGGAGATATAGTACGTACAAAAAATTGTGGACGTAGGTTCGACCGAAAGGCAATGATGCATGGGCCCTGCATTTTGATATACCCGGGGCCGCGTGAAATTTGCTACTCTACTCAAAACTAGTAAGGTACACATGTATTGAACGCATGAGATTTCGAAACCAAATTATGAATAAATACACACTATAGGATGTAAAGCTTTGAGTCATATATGCATGATGTAGATGTTCGTTTAGTTCTTATAGTTCATCTCATTCAATTAAGTTTTATAAAAATGTTAAGATTCATGGGTTGTGCATTGTATGCATTAGTAAGTTGGGTCATCTATTTTGGAACGAGGGAGTAAATCATAAAGTAAAAAACAAATAATGGCAATTCATTTAGAAAAAAATAATCAATTATGATACAGAAGATTCTAGAACAAAGGAGAAGTGCTTGTGTTTTGAGGTTTGTGCATTATGCTTAAGTTCAACCATGGAGTCTTCTAAATTGTACATGTGGCAGATCTGGTGGAATGTTGATG
Organism: Triticum urartu; assembly: GCF_003073215.2. Classification (NCBI taxonomy): domain Eukaryota; kingdom Viridiplantae; phylum Streptophyta; class Magnoliopsida; order Poales; family Poaceae; genus Triticum; species Triticum urartu. The sequence continues at coordinate 485,389,465 of NC_053023.1, forward strand.
ATATCCAACGGCCAGTAGTGCTCGGATTTGCCTATCTCTGCACTGTCGGGTTAGCTTCATCCAGCGACCATCTTTCAAAGTTATTGGCACACTATATAGTTCTTGTGCCATAGTTGCATGTTTTGGAAAAAAGCTACTAGTGGGTTGTACTATCTATTTAGGAATAGAAGATGTATACATGGAAGTTGTAGGGAAAGAGATGACATGGAGCATCTCAATTCCTATGAGTAGGGATTGGAAAAGAGATGTCATTTGGTTCACATCATAGGAACTTTTCTATTGAATATAGAGATGACATGTTTCTCAATTCCTATGAGGAGGGATTAGAAAAGAGATGTAATTTGGTTCATATCATAGGAACTTTTCTATTGAATATACGCTAATGTTTATTTTCCTTTGAAATTAAGGGAGTATAGGAATCCATTCATATGAACCAAGTGGCTCTAAAGCTATAGAAATGATATCATGTTTATTTCCTTTGAAATGTGGAGTATATGAATCTATTCCTATGAACCAATTGGCTCTAAAGGAAAAAATCCTATAAAAATCATATCATATAGAGTTCCTATGATATTCCTCGACACTAAAGGATGCTTGAAATTGCTGCGGGTGATACGATGGTCTTTCTTTGTAGACTCCTCACCCAACTTTATAGTTACCTCTCGAAGATGAATGAAATGATATATACATGGTATTCTACATGTGCAATTTGGTACACGAAAACTCGGTAAAAGTTTGCGAGGTTCGAATTTTCAATAAAGCTATATGCACTGCATTTCGGAACGGAGGGAGCATACGGCAGTTGCTAACACTCACGTGGAAGATTTGTGTGTAGGAGGAGTGGCTGTTCTGTTAAATGACATGGCAAAACTGACACTGTCGGATGCCGATCTAACGGTCCTTACGGCGTTCGTCAGGAAAAGGCTTGTGGCGAACGTTTGTCGGATAATGATTTACGGACACATGCATTGCATTGATACGTGCCCCCCTCTCTCTCACGCACACGCACCCTCACGAGTCACGACTCTCCCGAGTCCTCTCGCAGACTCGCACGTCGCACCCACCGTCTATCTGCAGGTAGACGTCACGCACATATGTGCTCTTCACACCCTACCCTCAGAACTTCTAAAAAACAAAAGACGGCGCGCACATTTTATTTTAGCTCACACGTCACACACTTTGTACTATTACTCTTGCGGCGAACGTTCTTTGGGCATAGTATATTGTACTCTCACGAAGAGAAGCGGTGCACGCACGCACTAGTTCTCTCACACCCACTCGCGGGTACACGTAGGAGCGCATTTTTTGAAGCTGGTACAACAAAATCACTCCACTATATATAAAAGCAGGAGCCTTAGCGCTTGCTTTACTAGGGTTCCTCTCGTTCACTCTCTCATGCTCTCCAGATCTAAGCAACACATAGGTGGCCACACTCTCTCTCAGCTCACGGCTGGTCACAAATCCGGCCGGACAACCTCGACCGGGGCAGGGGTGTAGGTGCATCGTTCACGCTGTCGTCGGCGGCGAGGGAGGAGACCAACGGCTGCCCGCGCGTCCCGATCGGCGGCCGTGCCGTTCTCTCCGAGAGAGCGCCGGCTCGGGAGGGCCTCCGACCCCTTCTTCCTCCCTGCGGTATTGTGGCCAAGATGCGGCCTCCCGACGCCGTCTTTGCGACATGCCGACGACCCTCAGGTATATATTCCTTCGAAACCTGCCTTGCTCTACTGCCCCAGCTCCCTTCGTGTGGATCCTTTTCTACTTCCGTCGCTGTTCCAAAGCCACCTAGACTTCTACTAAGGCACGTGCTTTGCACGTATGTTCTGTATGATAGATACTCATATACCTTCTTTTTAGAGAGAGAAATGGGTACTCGTATCTTGAGTAGATATCATAGTGTGTTTGTTTGCATGATCTAAGGACTATTCTGAAATAAGAAGCAAATCACTTGCACAAATCAAACTGAGTTCCAAGTAAGAATTTGATTACAAGATAAAAGTTGTAGTTTTATTATATGTTGTTTCCTGGGTTCCACTGATGTATAGTTCCAGAGTTGTTTGACGGTTTACATGCATGTTTATGGACTATTTTGTGCAACTAAATAAGTCATTTAGGTCTGACAGACACTCATGTCCTGTATTAGCTTGAGGTATAGCTTATGTATGACTGAAATAAAATATTACACTTTTTCTGTAATAAAAATATTACATTTCTCGATGAAGCAGAATAAAACTTTAGCTAGCATCAGCCATGCAATGTTATGTTATGTGAACAGTGTAAACTTTGCAGTATAGCGGCATCTAAAAAATCCATTTTTACAGTAATCTAAAAAAATAAGTTAGTAGTAGAGTGTTTATTTCCCAGGTGACAACGGGGAACCAAAATGTGCTAGCTATTTGCCAACTTGTCGTACTTGCATGTGAGGAGGTGGCAGCAGTTTCTAGACATTTCTCAACTTCAGTAGGTGCAATCCAGATTCAACGGGGACTTCTTTATTTGTTTACTTGGAGAGCAGAGTCGGCCATGTGCACAAGGAGCGGGAGCGAATCCGGCAGCTCTTAGCCGTCAGATCATGTCATCCTTTGTTTGATGGACGGCAGTGATATGCATGAGAGGGGAAATGAACGGTGGATTTTGAGCCAATGCTTGTTTGGGCGGGAGAACCGAAGATGGAGTGGTAAATCCAATTTCAAAACTGCCGCATTATAGTAGTAGTAGATTAGAAGTAAAGCTATTTCATACAGTCGACTCAAAGCGTTGGTTCAAACAGGGAAGAAAGTGGGAAAGCTGTAGCATGAATCTAGGACTTGGTTCTAAGAGGAAACGGGGGAAAGTAGTAATATCTGTCACTGTTTAAATAACCATATATCTTATTTGCGCAAACAGGGATGTCTGTCTCCATATCGTTTCGGGATGTCTGTCTCCGTATCGTTTCTATCCGCGCAATCAAAAGCACACACCTCAGTTTTAGTACAACTGCGCAAAATGAGATGGCTATCCCTCGCTGCCGTCGTCTAACCTCCCGTCTTCAAGGTATCCCTACATTGGTAGTAACTAAGGTAGAATGACCAACGCAATCTAAAAGAATTTGATTCGTCAGTTTTACTTCCTGATTGCAGTGCAGGGACGAGCGAAAACAACTGCATCCTAGTCCGGAATGCACTTTCTACCAGTTCATCCATGGACCAAGGACTAGCTGGCACGGCTGCACGGCGGTTTTTTGGACAGGTGCGCGGACAAGAGGCATTGTGGTCTGCTTATTTCTGCAAATAGCGGTGCTTAAATTTAGTGGAATGCACAAGCATTTCAGCTGGTCAGTACACTGCATGGTTCAGTTCAGCATTCCAGCTGACCACAATTATAATTGGTTATTCTGGAATGAGAGAACCTAACCCTGAATGGTGGCAACAAGAAAAAACCAGAGTGAACTCCAGGAAATTTAAGCCTGCCGGGAGGCCCTTTGCTCAGAGAGAAGCCTTGCTTGTTTTTTCCTGATTTGTAAACCTTCTCACAACTTTGTCTTTTGCTGTGAACTAGTATATGTTTGTTATGTTCTATGAATCATTGAGATGTATAAAATTGCTTAACTTATGCTTTTCAAGTTTTTTATGAAGACGAGTTTAATGTGAGTGTTCCACATGAGCGCTGGACTAGCGTGTGAACGTTTGGAATTTATTACATTGTGGCCTCAATTAACTGCATGAACCACTGTAACAAGATACATAGTTGCTTATATGTCAGACAGCAGATTGTTGATTGTTAGCTGGTCGATAGCCTAGTGTTGAAGCGAGCTGAGCCAATGTGTCGTGTTTTGCACAACTGCTTACAAGTGGGGTAGCACCAACAGTGTTTACAAGTACTTATGTATACGTCGGCGCACGGTTCTCGAACGAGTGCTCTATTTCATCAAAACACACACTGCTCGTATGATAAACCGTGACAACTTATGTCTTACCATGCCATATTCATGAAAAAACTAGTGAGGACGCATCTGTTTCGGCAACAATTACGATGGTTCTCACATGATTCACGGGCACACAAAAGTAGCAGCAGTTCCCATAGACGGATTCAAACAGAGTACTAGCCCCAGAGGGGTCGATAACAGGCAAGGTTCGGATAATTAGACACAATCCAAACTACTATTAAACACTAGCTGGGGCAACTATTTCATGCCTCGATCTAATTTGGGCTGGACACAAGACGGACCTTGCCATGAACATCATCGAGGACGTCCCGCAGCAGCTCAATCTGTGAACCTTCATGAAGACAACCTTGTGGCCTTGCCACTGATAAACTTGTTTGTGGAGGCATGCCACGTCATCTTCCTGCGTAAGCTTGACAAGAACAGTATTCCTCACAAACGAAGGAGTAGCTTTGAACTTCTTGTGCTTCAGTACACCCTGGACAACACGCCTGACAACAGTGAGGCTGGAATACAACTCTTCATTGGTATAACCGCAAATGGCTTCCAGGATCCAACAGCCTAAGAACTCTGTTTTCCCAGTGCGTATATTCAGGTCGTCCGCCTCATAGCGAGTGACATGTACAACCACACAATCCTTGTCTGCATCAGGGCTCTAATTGAAACAGAAACAAATTCTGAATTACTTTTCAGTATAAGAAACACAAGTTATTTAAACCACTATGTATAGCAATGGCATCGAAGCTAATAAAATTTTGCATTATTAATCACCACATACTTCCTTTTCTAAAAAAAATCACCACATACTTAGATGAAAAACCACAATCGAGATCAGGCAAAGAAGGAAATCACCTTGGGCAGCTCAGCAGGGGGGGGGACACATCCTCGAAGGGGGAAAACTGCTCCTGCAGTGCCACGGGGGCTGTAACCTCAAACGGGGCGTTGACCATCTCAGTATCTGGGGTCGCCTCGGTGGTTGCCTCCATCTTCTTGGAGCTCTCTGTCTCGTGGGGATCAGCCTCCCGCGTCTGCTCCAATATCGGCAGATCTTTGCCTGGTTCTCCTTGGTCCATCATGAAACTGACGAATACTAGGAGTCCACTGAAAGGAAAACACAATCGCAATGACAATGAAACAAAAAAGAGAGTGAGGATCGGTTACTGCTTTGCAAAAGTTCTTTTTTTTCCTCTGAACGAAAATATACCAACATCACGGATCCGCTTACCTTCCCTTCGTTCGGAGAGAAGAACAGTGGCAGATGCAAGTGTTGCCTTTCTTGAAGACGGTGAGGGAGAAGGGGATTCAGCGAAGAGTGAAATGATGGTTGCTTCGTCCGTCAAACTTAGACTGCGGGGAGGTGGGGTTTTGTGATACGACGGCTCGTTACTGCCGCGCTACGACCGGGGTGACTCTCCGCCTGCATACTGCCTTCTAATTTGGTGGATGGCATTTGGGCCCGCGCGCTGCATGGCCCGCATGTCGGTGAACAAAAGTATAACGACATTCAGTAGAGGGAGACGTTTCAATGACCTAGGAGGAGCCAGAAGCGGTAGAGTGTCTCCACTGTACTAGTAGTAATTGTTTTTCTGGGTAGCTGTAGAGTGTCTCCACTGTACTAGTAGTAATTGTTTCTCGGGTCCCAAGACAAAACGCCCATCCACACTAGTAAATAGTAAAATCAAATTCAAAAACCTGGGTGCTCTTCTCTCCTCACTCCCACCCACCTCACGTCAGCTCGCTCCACTCGTACCCCCAAATTCCTCACCTCACTCCTACAGAAAACCCCAGCTTCCCCTTCTTCCTCACTCCTACAAAAAACCCCCAGCTCCCCTTCTTCTTCGCTCGCACTACAACTAGGCTTGTCATTCGTTACTCTGCTCAAATCCGTGAGCGCGACACGACGCCCTCGAGGAAAATGGAGTCAGCTGACTCCAGCGCCTAGAAGATGAGGCTCCCGCCGTGGCGACGCCTGTTGTAGATCCTGCACCCGGGCAGCGCGGGAGAAGTGACCCCCCCACCGGATCCCAGGAACCCGTAGAATCTCGGGTGGAACCGCATCAGCGATCTCCCAGACGCCATCCTTGGGGAGATCATACTCGCTTCACCCCACCAAGGATTGCTGCCGCGTACCCAAGTCCTCTCAATTCGGTGGCGCCCTCTATGGCGGCCGTTCCCCTTAATCTCGACTGTCGTCAGCTATCTCTCTTCAATGATTTTGAAATCCCCAGAGCCATCATCTCCTCCCACCAGGGCTCCGTTCAAAGCCTCTGCATCCCGTCATGCTACCTGAGCAAGCATACCATGCCCTGCACGGTGGACGCCTGGCTGGAATCCCCTGAATTCACAGAACTACAGCTGCTTGAGTTCTACTATTCCCCTGGAAATCACATACCACATACCGAACGCCATGAACTTGTGCCCTCAGCACCGATGTCCATCTCGGGGTTTTCGTCCTCTCTCCACACCGCCACCTTTGCGCAGTGCTACCTACCAGACAATCTGGTACTAAACCTTCGACTCCCATTTCTCAAGAAACTTTCACTTGTGCGGGTTCGTATATCGGAGGCCTCATTGCACAACATCATCCACTCCAGTTGCCCTGCGCTGGAGTGCTTGGTGCTTGTTTTCACAGTTAGAATCGGTTGTCTCCAAATAAAGTCGCCTAACCTTGTAAGAATTGGAATTTCTTTTGACGGAAGGCAGCTCATCATCCAAGATGCCCCTTCACTTCAAAGGTTGATCCTTGATTCTAGTTATTCACCGTTGCAAATAACCGTCCTCTCTGCGCCTAAACTGGAGACCTTGGGTGTAATACATGATCTCTGTGCTCATTTCAATATGGTGTTTGGCTCCATAGTTCTTCAGGTACTTTATATTATCATCTACACTTGTAACCATAAGCTGCATTTTAAATTTCTGCGCATAATTTATATATCATCTTGGAGTACACATTTTGTACTAATATTATGTTCTATGCTCAATGAAGAGTTTCTCCATGGATGGCCTATCAATGGTGCTGGATTCTGTCAAGATCTTATATATCCAAATGAATAGTTTTGATCTGAACAAGATTATTGGCTTGCTGCAATGCTTTCCATGTCTGGAGAAGTTGTATATAAAGGTGATAATTTCACGCACATTGGAAGCCCGCATATAGTGTACTAGAATTAACCGTTCAGCTGTTGCTCTTTCGACACTCTTCTTTTAGACCTTAACTGTTTTCAATCTTCATGTCTATTTAGGCAACAGGACGGGGTAAGAAAGTTATAACCAATCGGTGGATTCGTAAGCATCGGGATTTTCTCACTTCTCATGAGATTCGATTGAAGACAATAACGCTAGAACGATATGTAGCCAACCGTGCAAACACAAGATTTGTCACATTCTTCCTGCTGAATGCGAGGTTACTATTGTCCATCAGGCTTAAGTTTATCAGCAGCATGGTTTTGACGGATGGGTATGTCGAAGAGCAAAAAAAGGAGTTTCAGGTGGGCAAAAGAGCTTCTGAACGTGTCGGGCTTCTATTTACAACATATTGTGGTCATAATCCAGTAAATTTTACGACCCAGGATGTTCATTCTATGGACCTGACCGATCCATTTGACTGTGACTGCCGAAAACAGTGCTGGAGTTAGATGTTGTTGCCCTTTTCAATCTGGTTTTTTTGTAAACCTGATGAACAATTAACCCTCGTGCTTTTGTACAGTTTGTAAGCTGGAGTTAGATGTTCCTGCCCTTTTCAACTCGGCTGTGACTGTCATATTTTCTTTGAAACAAGGCAAATGGCTTGCCATTCGTTTAATTTAGAGTGAAATATTGTAACAAATCCAAACCAAGGGAAATAACATCACTCTCGCCGGCTGCTTGAGCTCACTGTGCATTACAGAAGCCAAGTGATTAGCCCCCACCAGCACCCACAAACTTATTTCGAACTAGCACATCAAATGGGCTGTAAATTTTCATAGGAAAGGCTGCATGACCGTGACAGATTTGGATTCTGACATTTGGGACCCGCGAGGAAATAGCCTATCCAAGGTGGTGTCTGATACGTCTCCAACGTATCTATAATTTTTGATTGCTCCATGCTACTTTATCTACTGTTTTGGACTATATTGGGCTTTATTTTCCACTTTTATATTATTTTTGGGACTAACCTATTAACCGGAGGCCCAGCCCAGAATTGCTGTTTTTTGCCTATTTCAGTATTTCGAGGAAACAGAATATCAAACGGCGTCCAAACGGAATGAAACCTTCAGGAACATGATTTTCTCACCGAACGTGATCCAGGAGACTTGGACACCTACTCCAAGAAAAGAGGGCGTCACGAGGGTGGGGGCGCCCGCCAGGGCCCCTGCTTCGTGGGCCCCTCGTGCTCCACCGACGTACTCCTTCCTCCTATATATACACACGTACCCCAAGAATCAGAAGGAGGCCAAAAACCTAATTCCCGCAACTTTCTGTATCCACGAGATCCCATCTTGGGGCCTGTTCCGGAGCTCCGCCGGAAGAGGGCCGTCATCACGGAGGGCTTCTACATCATCCTATCCCTCCGATGAAGTGTGAGTAGTTTACCTCAGACCTTCGGGTCCATAGTTAGTAGCTAGATGGCTTCTTCTCTCTCTTTGAATCTCAATACAAAGTTCTCCCCCTCTCTTGTGGAGATCTATTCGATGTAATCTTCTTTTTGCGGTGTGTTTGTTGAGACCGATGAATTGTGGGTTTATGATCAAGTCTATCTATGAATAATATTTGAATCTTCTCTGAATTCTTTTATGTATGATTGGTTATCTTTTCAAGTCTCTTCGAATTATCCATTTGGTTTGGCCAACTAGATTGGTAGTTCTTGCCATGGGAGAAGTGCTTAGCTTTGGGTTCGATCTTGCGGTGTCCTTCCAGTGACAGAAGGGGCAGCAAGGCACGTATTGTATCGTTGCCATCGAGGATAACAAGATGGGGTTTATTTCATATTGCATGAATTTATCTCTCTACATCATGTTATCTTGCTTAAGGCGTTACTCTGTTTTTAACTTAATACTCTAGATGCATGCTGGATAGCGGTCGATGAGTGGAGTAATAGTAGTAGATGCAGAATCGTTTCGATCTACTTGTCACGGACGTGATGCCTATATACATGATCATGCCTAGATATTCTCATAACTATGCTCAATTCTGTCAATTGCTCAACAGTAATTTGTTCACCCACCGTAGAATACTTATGCTCTTGAGAGAAGCCACTAGTGAAACCTATGGCCCCCGGGTCTATTCTCATCATATCAATCTCCATCACTTTAATCTTGCTTTGCTTTTTACTTTGCTTTTACTTTTTACTTTGCATCTTTATATCAAAAATACCAAAAATATTATATCTATCAGATCTCACTCTCGTAAGTGACCGTGAAGGGCTTGACAACCCCTAGTCGCGTTGGTTGCGAGTAGCTATCGCTTTGTGCAGGTATGAGGGACTTGAGCGTGGGCTCCTACTGGATTGATACCTTGTTTCTCAAAAACTGAGGGAAATACTTACGCTACTCTGCTGCATCATCCCTTCCTCTTCGGGGAAAACCAACGCAAGCTCAAGACGTAGCAAGAAGGATTTCTGGCACCGTTGCCGGGGAGTCTACGCAAAAAGTCAACATACCAAGTACCCATCGCAATCCCTATCTCTCGCATTACATTATTTTCCATTTGCCTCTCGTTTTCCTCTCCCCCCAATTCGCCCTTGCCGTTTTATTCGCCCTCTATATATATATATATATATATATATATCCTCCCTCTCTATTTTCCTCTTTTGCCCGTTTGCTCTTGTTTTCTTGTGTGCTAGTTTGTTTGCTTATCGTCATGACTAGTCTCATATCTTCTCCCTTGTCTCCCGAGAGTGAAGTTCTAAATTTTAAACAAAGGGAGGGAGAAAATCTAAAAGATGCTTGGTATAGAATTTGCAATGCTCAAAATAGATCTACTAGGAAACAATCTACCTTAGTTCTTCTCTGCAATTTTTATGTAGGTGTTAATCCTTGGTATAGATATATCCTCGATACCATTACCGGAGGGAACTTCTTGGGTAGCCATACTTTTGATTCTTATAATGCTATGCTAAATTTATTTGGCTCACCACCTCTTTTGGTTAATGGAACCATGTTAACTTTGGAGCATGTTATGCAAAGACTTGAAATTATTGAAAATAAAGGTTGCTCTATTGAATCAATTGAAAATCTAGATAAAAAGATCCACAATCAAATTACTCAATATGGATCTAAGGTAGGAATGACTTTGAAAAATATTAAGGAAAAAGAACCCATAGTTAATGAGAAAATGAACTTAGATTCTACTAGAATTGATAAACTTGAGGGTATCATTACAAACTTGGGAACCGCTTTTTCTTACGTAAAGAATACTCCAAGTCCTCCTACTAAAATTCCAAGCTTATGTATGTTCCTAAAAATAAGGGTGAATCATCTAAGGAAACTGCGGATCTTAAATCTATAAGTATTCATCCCAATCTTTTTGATATCATTAAGGAACCAATTGCTACACATGAATTTTTTGATCTTGTGCCTAAAAGTTTAATAATCACTAGAAAGAAATAAATTCCTAAGGGAAACAGATTCCTCATCGAAGAATTGCCTACCAAAGATGGCAATACCTAGATCTATCCTCGCTTTTATGCTAGCTAGGGGCGTTAAACGATAGCGCTTGTTGGGAGGCAACCCAATTTTATTTTTATTCCTTGCCTTTTGATACTGATTATAAATAAATTAATTATTTAGCCTCTGTTTTGGTTGTGTTTTTTGTGTTTAATTAGTGTTTGTGCCAAGTAGAACCGTTGGGAAGACTTGGGGAAAGTCTTGTTGAACTTGCTGTAAAAAACAGAAACTTTAGCGCTCACAAGAACTGCTGTATTTTTATTTGAAGAGTTCTATTTAGTTAATTCTTTTTGAAGATGATTAATAGATAAATTCCTCACGTCCAGAAATTTATTTTAGAATTTTTGGGGTTCCAGATCTTGCGCTAGCTACAGATTACTATAGACTGCTCTGTTTTTGACAGATTCTGTTTTTCGTGTGTTGTTTGCTTATTTTGATGAATCTATGGCTAGTAAAATAGTTTATAATCCATAGAGAAGTTGGAATACAGTAGGTTTAACACCAATATAAATAAAGAATGAGTTCATTACATTACCTTGAAGTGGTCTTTTGTTTTCTTTCGCTAACAGAGCTCACGAGTTTTCTATTTTGAGTTTTGTGTTGTGAAGTTTTCAAGTTTTGGGTGAATTCTTTTGATGGATCATGGAACAAGGTGTGGCAAGAGCCTAAGCTTGGGGATTCCCATGGCACCCACAAGATAATCCAAATACACCAAAAAGTCAAAGCTTGGGGATGCCCCGGAAGGCATCCCCTCTTTCGTCCACTTCCATCGGTAATTTACTTGGAGCTATATTTTTATTCACCAACATGATATGTGTTTTGCTTGGAGCGTCTTGTATTATTTGTGTCTTTGTGTCTTAGTATGCCACAATCATCCTTGCTGTACACACCTTTTGAGAGAGCCATACATGAATTAAAATTTGATAGAATACTCTATGTGCTTCACTTATATCTTTTGAGCTAAGTAGTTTTGCTCTATGTGCTTCACTTATATCTTTTGAAGCTAGTTAATTTTGCTCTATGTGCTTCACTTAGATATTTTAGAGCACGGTGGTGGATTTGTTTTAAAGAAACTATTGATCTCTCATGCTTCACTTAAATTATTTTGAGAGTCTCTTAATAGCATGGTAATTTGCTTAATAATAATATGCTTGGTATTCAAGATTTGTGAAACTTTCTTTTGAGTGTGTTGAATACTAAGAGAAGATTGAAGCATGATAATTGTTTTGAGATATGGAGGTGATAATATTAAAGTCATGCTAGTTGAGTAGTTGTGAATTTAAAGAATACTTGTGTTAAAGTTTGTGATTCCCGTAGCATGCATGTATGGTGAACCGTTATGTGATGAAGTCGGAGCATGATTTATTTATTGATTGTCTTCCTTATGAGTGGTGGTCGGGGACGAGCGATGGTATTTTCCTACCAATCTATCCCCCTAGGAGCATGCACGTAATACTTTGCTTTGATAACTTCTAGATTTTTGCAATAAGTATATGAGTTCTTCATGACTAATGTTGAGTCCATGGATTATACGCACTCTCACCCTTCCACCTTTGCTAGCCTCTCTAATACCGCGCACCATTCGCTAGTATCATACACCTACCATATACCTTCCTCAAAACAGCCACCATACCTACCTATTATGGCATTTCCATAGCCATTTCCTGAGATATATTGCCATGCAACTTTCCACCATCTAGTTCATCATGACACATTCCATCATTGTCATATTGCTTAGCATGATCATGTAGTTGACATAGTATTTGTGGCAAAGCCACCATTCATAATTCTTCATACTTGTCACTCTTGATTCATTGCATATCCCGGTACACTGCCGGAGGCATCCATATAGAGTCATACTTTGTTTTAGAATCGAGTTCTGATCATTGAGTTGTAAATAAATAAAAGTGTGATGATCATCATTCAATAGAGCATTGTCCCAAAAAAAGAGAAAGGCCAAAGAAAAAAAAGGCCCAAAAAAGAGAAAATAAATAAAAAGGGGCAATGCTACTATCCTTTTTTCCACACTTGTGCTTCAAAGTAGCACCATGATATAGCAAGCCTCATATATTGTGCTTCAAAGTAGCACCATGTTCTTCATATAGAGAGTCTCATATGTTGTCACTTTCATATATTAGTGGGAATTTTACATTATAGAACTTGGCTTGTATATTCCAATGATGGGCTTCCTCAAATTGCCCTAGGTCTTCGTGAGCAAGCAAATTGGATGCACACCCACTAGTTTCTTTTGTTGAGCTTTCATACATTTATAGCTCTAGTGCATCCGTTGCATGGCAATCCCTACTCACTCACATTGATATCTATTGATGGGCATCTCCATAGCCCGTTGATACGCCTAGTTTATGTGAGACTATCTTCCCCTCCTTTTTGTATTCTCCACAACCACCATTCTATTCCACCTATAGTGCTATATCCATGGCTCACGCTCATGTATTGCGTGAAGATTGAAAAAGTTTTGAAAAAGTTAGAGTATGAAACAATTGCTTGGCTTGTCATCGGGGTTGTGCATGATTTAAATACTTTGTGTGGTGAAGATGGAGCATAGCCAGACTATATGATTTTGTAGGGATAACTTTCTTTGGCCATGTTATTTTGAGAAGACATAATTGCTTTGTTAGTATGCTTGAAGTATTATTATTTTTATGTCAATATAAACTTTTGTCTTGAATCTTTCTAATCTGAATATTCATACCACAATTAAGAAGATTTGCACTAAAATTATGCCAAGTAGCACTCCGCATCAAAAATTCTCTTTTTATCATTTACCTACTCGAGGACGAGCAGGAATTAAGCTTGGGGATGCCTGATACGTCTCCAACGTATCTATAATTTTTGATTGCTCCATGCTATATTATCTACTGTTTTGGACTATATTGGGCTTTATTTTCCACTTTTATATTATTTTTGGGACTAACCTATTAACCGGAGGCCCAGCCCAGAATTGCTGTTTTTTGCCTATTTCAGTGTTTCGATGAAACGGAATATCAAACGGAGTCCAAACGGAATAAAATCTTCGGGAACGTGATTTTCTCACGAACGTGATCCAGAGACTTGCCCTACTCCAAGGAACAAAGAGGCGGTCACGAGGCCCCCCTAGGGCGTGCCCTGCCTCGTGGGCCCCTCGGTGCTCCTCCGGC
>NC_053023.1:485404185-485427634 GCF_003073215.2 Triticum urartu
CGAAAGAGGGGGTTTCCCTCCGATTTCATTAAAGAAACCCAACCATAGAGAACCATTATCCGACAACATCTCAGTGTAAACGGGCAGTTATGCAACTACTACTAGAACGGACTGAAGTACTAGCAGGAGACAAGTTCGCCACATAAGCTAGGCAGGTAGGGGGACGCAGCACCAGCTCGACCAAGTTTGGATTACAACCCAAATGCTACCACAGAAACATCAGGGGGAAGATAGGGACTGAAAGAGCCAGCTTCAGCATCCCAGTCTAAGCACCCCCGGCCTTCATCCTTGCGACGCACGGTACACCTCGTTTGCCACCTGCTCGACCCTAGTGTCACTGATAAAATGAAGTAATAATACAGTTAAAATAGAGCGAAGTGTCCTCTCTATCATTTCATTTCCAATGTAGATAAAGAAAGTGCTTCTCTTTGTTAATGTATGTTTCATCAACTAGTCCCATTGTTAATGTTTAAGCAGTTTCTGCAAACTGGGGTGCTTAATTTTAGTTGATCTGCACAAAAATAGAGATTTGAATGTCTCAAGGCCCTCCTTGTACTACCTTGTACACTGATGTTCATCACTGGCAGAAGGTGTATGGGAGACTTGGGACGATTCCAGTATGAGGCTGGCGTACCGTATGAGGCGTCGCAGGGCCCATCTCGCCCTCGCAGCATGGCATACTATGATACTATCGCAATATTTTCTTCTATTTATTTTGTGTGTTTCATCAACTAGTGCCACTATAATGTAATCACGCTTTTTCATTATCTGTGCAAACAGGGTTATTCAGCTGCATTTTGGTGGAACTGCACAAATGTATGGATGGAACGGCATATATGCAGAGTGCGAGGTGTGCCAAGTAAAAATTACCGACACCAACCATGCTCCATGCACGCATTGGCATCCACCACCACCAGTGGGATGTGTGGCGCTCTCTGTGGACGGATCTTTCTCGGCAGCAAATCCTCTAACCAAATACTAGTAGCTTATATTGGCAGTTTTCTAGGGAGTACTCTTTTCTGAAAGAAGCACCAATCTATTTTTCTTTATTTGTACATAGTGTCACAACTTTGACCCAAAGGTCCAGAGCTATTTTAGGGTGATTGGCGTAGTACTCGGAGACTGATTGTAAGCATGATTTTCATTAGCTGTCACACTGATTGTAAGCATGAGCAAGTGGAAGATTAGGTTAGTGCGAAGCTTACCTTAAACCCAACCGCCGCCGTTGAAACGAGGCGAGCGTCGAGGGTACTGTGGAGAATGGTGGGGAAGAAACATCGCGCCATCCGGCCTCCTCTTGCGGTGGGAGAACAAATACTCCTGTGGCTCCGGCTAGCTCTGCACCCTCACGAATGGCACATCATACTAGATCGATTCGTTATCCTCTAGGTGCTCGACCTTCGACCTGTACGCCCACCACCTCCGCCTGACTTTCGCCTCGGGCGAATCTATCTGCTCCATCGCCCAGAGGAGATACACGATGAACTCGAAGGACTGCGATGTGACTGCCGCCGAGGAGTACATGTACATCGCCGCCGTCTCGCTCTTTCGCATACATTGCCACATGGCCCTCATCGTCCTTGAAATCTCCCACTCATTGTCAAACCAAGTAAGGATCTCCATCAACCTGGCTAACTTTGCCTGGTCGCCGCTAGCGATCTGACTGATTCGCTGCTGCATCCTCTCCATAAATGTCCTTCTGAGTGGTCCGGCGCTAGCTTTGGAAGATGGGAGGAGAGACGGTGATCTTTCAATAGAGAAGAGGGAGAGGAGAGACGATGGTTTTGGAATGGAAATGATGGAGAGGATAGGAGGTGGTTTTGCAATGGAGAAGAGGGAGATGCGACCCGATGGTTTTGGAATGGAGATGATGGAGAGGAGAGGAGGTAGTTTTGCAATGGAGAAGAGGGAAAGGCGAGACGGTGATTTTTGAATGGAGATGATGGAGAGGAGAGGAGGTGGTTTTGCAACGGAGAAGAGGGAGAGGAGCGTGCAGCTGCAATTTAGGATTGGACGAGAAGGCCGGCGCGCTATGACTGGATCAAAATTAAAATCAATTTACCCTTCAATTAAGAAAGCGACCCCACATTAACTAGTCTCCCTTTTATTCTGGGTCATAATTGACCATGATTTCGCAAATAAAATATATGTTATACATTGCAAAAATAATATAATTTGAAAGTACATTCAGCTGCGAACCAAACGATAGAATTTTTTGTGACATGCATTCACATTTTGCTTGTCAAATACAGTACATGGTCAAACTTTTACCCAAAATACGCAAAACAAAAAAATACTTCCAAGACCAGTGCCGCTCTTCTGCTCTTCTCCTCTTAAACCACCAATGCTCCTCTCCTGTTCCAATCTAAATCCAGCGCCGCTCCTCTCCTCTTCCATTTCAAAACCACCGCCCCTCCTCTCCTGTTCCAATCCAAAACCAGCGTCGCTCCTCTCCCGTTCTAATCCAAAACCAGCGCTGCTCCTCTCCTCTTCCATTCAAAAACCACCGCCGGCGAGTGAAGGTGCTGTGGAGAAGTAGATCGATGGAGGAGTACAACCGATACGTGAGGATCGCAGACGGCGACCCTGTGAAGCTAGCTAGGATGTTGGAGATACAGTCTTGGTTTGACAACAAGGACCAACTAGCGGCGACGGCGACATCCATGGCCAAATATCTGCAACAGAGCGAAAAGGCGGCGATACTCCCGGAGGGAGTCGCGCCGGAGTACATAGAGCTGCTCCTCTGGGCCATGGAGCAAACAGATTCACCGAATCCGATCGTGAGGGAGCGGTGGTGGGAGTATCGATCCCAGATGGAGCATCCACCAAGATTGAAGGATCGAGCATCTACAGGGTGCCGTTTGTGAGGGTGTCTGCCAGAGCGAGCCGGTGGAGTCTTCGTCGACCGAACCCAACTGCAAGAGGAGAAAAACAGTTGGCCCGATGATGCTTCCGCCATCCTCTCCCTCGCCGTTCACATCGTCTCACGGGGCGGCTGTCTGCCGCCGAGGAATAGGAGGGGGCTGCCCCCCAGCCCAATAGTCGGGCAGGTTGTGAATTGTCAGGAGGAGCTTAGGGTTGTCAGTATTTGCAGGTTGTGAATTGTGTTTTGTGTTGTGTATTTTGAGAGTACTTTCAGATATGAATGTCTTTTGAATTTCAGATTTGCAGTATTGAGCATATGAAGTATTTTATGAATTCTAGAGATCTATTTTTAGCACTTAAAAAATGTAGTTTCATAGGAGTATAAAAGTGCAGACAATGTGATTCTCAGAGAAGAAACTGCAAGTTTCAGTTTCAGATAAGAAACTCCAAGTTCAGTTTCAGATAAGAAACTGCAACTTTCAGAGGCAGAGCATTTATATTAACACGGCCTTTTCAAACAGTGTTAACATCATGTTGGAAGTTTTATTCATGGTCGAAACTGGAACTACCAGCCAGTTAACATCATGCTGATCAACATTCATGCATAGCACATCTTCATATGATGCACAGTCAAAAAGATATGCTATTTTCAAAATGCCCACACAATGTCGAGTGTGAAAAACAGAGAAAACGAGGGAAGTTTTGGCAAGTGTTGGACGTGGTGTGCGTAGATGACAATTGGGACCCACATGTCAATAAAGGCAGAGGCAAAAAATTTGGAGATATTTTCTCTGCACAGGTGGAATCGAACCGGGAAACAGCTGTCGGGTAGTGTCACTCGGCCACTAGGCTAGTTCAGTTGTTTCGTTACTAATAAGGCACTTCCTCAGGTGGTCGGATCTCCTCCTGCGCCTTTGTGCGCTCGCCGCGACGCTGTCTGCCATTGTGAACATGCTGAACAAACGAGAGGAATCTGGAGAGGACTGTACGTGGAGAGGCGGACAGTCGGGACCCACCAGGTCTATGGCCGTACGCAAGCAAGTGCCTCATCGAAAAAATACTTCCTCCTAATGCTATACTAACGTTGGGGCCCACGGGTTTGTCAACATAGTTACATTTTTTAGGTGCTTCAACGTAGTTACTATAGGAGATAAATTCACAACGAAGCCGGGGAGCTGGCAGGTATCATTTATTATCACTGGGGCAGCAAGTATCAGCTGGGTTTTGGGCTGCCCCGTCTAGGCTTTCTTTTTTAACATGCGCAGCCCACGACCTCGGATGGGAGGTCCATAGGCCTGTTTGTATTTTCTTGAGGGCCGTCATGTATCGACCGGCCTATGGACCTCCCATCCGAGGTTTTATTTTTCCTGAAACATCGGCAGCCCAATTTATGTTTTTTTTGAAGAAAACGCAGAGGTCTGTTCTATTTTTCTATATAAGAATAGGAACGCCTGGTCCAACTTATGTTTCCCTTCTAACTATATTATATATATTTAAATTATTTTATATGTTATTATATATTATTGTTATTGTCATCATATATTTAACAGATACTTACATATGTAAGAAAACAATATCCCACATCTTATTAACTTATAAAAATAATTTCTTAACAATAAAATCCTGGATTTTTTTGGCAACGAAAATCCTGGTGATTGTGTACAAAAGCTTGGTAAGATTTAAGGACCAATGTAATAATAAATCACTTATTATTTAAATATATATATAACAAAATGCTCAGCCCTGTTTATTTTTTGATAACATTGCTGCGCCCACCCCAACATTATAATTAGAATCAGCCCAGCAAAATCGTGTATTTCGAGAAAGTGCAAATGGCCTGTAATTTTTTAGGAAAAACATAAATGGGCCGCATGGACGCTACATTATTTGTTCACCCAGCCCAGCTAATGGACTGTAATTCAAAAAAAGAGATCAAATTGACTGTAAATTCTACCCCGCAAAAAAAGACTGTAAATTCTGAAAAAATGGGTTGAATACGTGCCACATTTTTGGAGGCTGAAATGTGGGCCAATAGGTCGAAGCCAATGCAAGTCGTTGTCAACTTAGTCAACAAATGATTCTGACATGTTAGCCGTTGGATTTACATCCAACGACCGGCATCCATCTTCAATCTCTCGTCTTCTTCCTCCAGCGCCGCCGGGACCACCTCCCGCCTCCTGCTGCTAGCAGCTCTGCTTAGCACGCTTCGCTATGAAGCGCTACTCCACCGTTGGCCAGGCCATCCCTCCACCCCTCCACACCTCCTGTTCTTCTCCACCGACTGCCGAACCACACCGCACTAGAACCAGTTAACCCTCGTACACCTCTCCGTCTGCGACTCTACTCCCGCGTCTTCCCATCTCCGGCTCGTTGCTGTCCGGGGCCTCGCCGTTGTCCACCACCTTGGATGCACTCAGCATGGGGTGGTCGACGTGGTTAACGAACGACACCATCGGAAGTAGACTATGCGTGGAGAGGCTGAGTGCTGGGTCCACGACCACAGGCAAGGAAATTCCTCCTTATTACGCGCAAAATAATGATTCCTCCACCTAACAGCTGGGACCCATCGGAAGGGCCTCTATATTTCATGGAAAAAAATGTTCCCACCGCTGACAGGTCGGACCCACCAGCTATATCTTCGCACGCAAGGAAGTGCCTCCTTATTACCCACAAAAAATGAATACCCCCTTGCTAGCTGGGATAGTGGGAGGCCGACTTGTGGGCCAACTAAGTTGACAGGGACGGAGGCCTTTGTCAACTTAGTAAATATGAACGATTCTAGATCCAGTGACCGTACGATGTCCATCCAATGACTGTAGTGCTTCTTCAACCTCTGGTCTTCTTGCTCCAGCTGCCCAAACCAGCATCGGTCGTGCCTCATGCTCCTGCCTCCCGTGGCCGGCTGCGATGCCGCGGAGGCCTCACTGCCTCCTACTACTCCCACCGCTGGTCAGGCCATCCCTCTACTCACCCACACCCCATGTTATTCTACGACGACGGCAGCCTCACATCGCAGCGAGCCAGTGAACCCTCATACTCCTCTACGCGTGGGCATCCACTGTTGCGTCTTCCCTGGCTCCGCGTCATCCCCTTCCTAGGCCTCCCCATCGTCCACCGCCCTGGTGCTCTCGGCGTGGCGTGGTCAACGTGGTCAAGGAACGGCTTCCATTGGATGTGGACTATACATGGAGAGGCTGACAGCTGGGTCCACGACCGCAGCAAGGAAGTGCCTCCTTATTATGGGGAAAATAATGATTCCTCCACGTGACAGCAGGGACCCACCGGACGGGCAACCGTATTTCAAGAAAAAACGTTTCCCCCTAACTGCTGGGACCTACCAATGACATCTTCGCACGCAAGGAAGTGTGTCCGGGCAAAAAAACGGTTTGCCCCACTAACTGCTAGGACCCACCAGCTACATCTTCGCACGCAAGGAAGTGCCTGACAGTCGGGACCCACCTGGTCGAAGCATACATAGCGTTGTCATTCTGGTCATGAACGTGTACGTACATACTGGTCGGTGTAGAGGCGCGCATGTGTCGTAGTAGAGGCACGCACGTAGCATGTACAAGTACGTACAGTGGCCAGTGTGCAAGAAACAAAATACGACCACGTACGTACATAGGGGCGGGGTCTCGAACGCCTACTCACGCATACGTATGGCCAGGGCTCTTGTACATGGCTGGGTCAGAACGGAGAAACAGCGTCGTCGTCGCCCGCAAAAAAAAACAATAGCGTCATCGTCGTGTTCATGGGGAGGCAACAGAATGCGTCATGTTCATTGGGAGGCAACGGAACGCGTGGGAGCCAACCGGCTTGGACGGAACAGTCGATGGAAACGAGGCCTGGCGTAATGCAGAACAGAGGAAAACGGCCTTGTGTTTGACCGGCCATGTTCGAAACGGGATCCTGTTCATTGGGAGGGGTCTGGCGTACTGCAAAACGGAGGAAACGGACCTCCTACGGTCGAAACGGGGTCCTGTTGATCGGGAGGGGTGTGGCATACCGCAAAACAGAGGAAACGAACTTGTGTTGGAGTGCTACGGTCGAAACGAGGGTCCTGTTCATCGGGAGGGGTGTCGCATACCGCAAAATGGGACTCGACGAGATAATGTTCATCTCCACTGTCGACCCCTCCAGCCTCCACGGGCTACTGTTCATCCACCATCGACCTCCTCCAGCCTCCACCTGCGACTATTCATCCACGGGCTCCTGTTCATCCAGCCTCCACCGCGCGCTACTCCACCGGCTACTGTTCAACCAGCCCTCTCCACGAGGTCCTATTCAACCACCCTCCACGGGCTACTATTCATCCAGCCCTCCACCGTCTACTGTTCATCCAGCCCTCCATGGGGTCGTCCTATTCATCCAGCCCTCCACAGGGCTCATCCGGCCCCAGCCGGCTCGATCGATCAGGGTCCTGTTCATCTAGAGGAAACACCACGCCACGCTGTTCATCCACCCCCACCAGGAACTGTTCATCCATGCAGTGCAATCGCTTGTGTTCAGTAGGCGAACGCCTCGCTCGGGTTCGGTTAGAGCCCAATGCCTCGCACCCACGCGCGTGCGTGTACGAGAGAAACGCGCAAACCTCCATGCATCGCTCGGCCCCAACCACCCACCGTAACCGGGAACACCCCGATATTTTCCTCGCCCTCGCTTCTACCTTGGTTTTTTCCGTCATGGACGGCCCAAAGAATGTCATGCAGCCGTGTCTCCGGCCCGCCCGGGACGAAAAGCCCATTTTCTGTCATGATTTTTTGTCATAGAAGTAGGAGCCCACCACATCTATGATGATACCGGGTTTTTTCACAATTATCGTCATAGAAGTGTCATAAGTATGACAGAAAAAAATTCGTTCGGCCCAAAATGTCATGGATGTATCTTTTTTTGTAGTGAGAGGAAAGGGGTTCAACTGCCGCAGCATGTAACAGTTGACACATTGTTGTCCTAATGCAGTAAAAGAGAGCAAGAGCGAGAGAGTGGGATTGTATCGGGATGAACAAGGGGGTTTTGCTTTCCTGGCACTTCTGAAGATAGTATAGCTCTTCATCGATGTCATCGAACTCATCGTCGAAACTACGTCTACTTAGACAGGACAAATACCGGCAAACAGAGAAAGAACACAATCAATGCAATGTAACAATATCATGCAAGATCATGACATGGCAATATGATGTGATTTGAGCTAATGCAACTAGGAACGGGTTAAATGGAGTTGGTTTGAACCCAGGGTTCAGATTCAAACTCCATATGTGGATAATCAAATGCCATTTATATGATTTGTACTAAACAGCAGCTATAAGTTGTTCTAACATGCATGAAAACAGTACAGATGGATAGATTGGATTTTTCTGATCATTTTTCATATGTAAATCTTTGCATTTGGAGTTACAGATTAATTTCTATGTTTTTTAGAAGTTGGCACTATTTTCTAGAATTTTCTAAATAAGAATAAAACCAGAAAAGGCATTACTGCGTCAGCAGTGCATCAGCAGGTCAACTGTGCGGTCCAGGTCAAACCTGACCAGTGGGACCCACTGGTCAGTGACTCAGTTAGTTAACTAAGTTAATTAGGGTTAAACTAAACCTAACAAAATTGTCAGTAGGGCTGGACCCATGATGTCTACTACACAACCTTCTTCTTGTAGACGTTGTCGGGCCTCCAAGTGCAGAGGTTTGTAGGACAGTAGCAAATTTCCCTCAAGTGGATGACCTAAGGTTTATCAATCCGTAGGAGGCGTAGGATGAAGATGGTCTCTCTCAAGCAACCCTGCAACCAAATAACAAAGAGTCTCTTGTGTCCCCAACACACCCAATACAATGGTAAATTGTATAGGTGCACTAGTTCGGCGAAGAGATGGTGATACAAGTGCAATATGGGGTAGATATAGGTTTTTGTAATCTAAAATATAAAAACAGCAAGGTAACTAATGATAAAAGTGAGCACAAACGGTATTGCAATGCTAGGAAACAAGGCCTAGGGTTCATACTTTCACTAGTGCAAGTTCTCTCAACAATAATAACATAATTGGATCATATAACTATCCTTCAACATGCAACAAAGAGTCACTCCAAAGTCACTAATAGCAGCGAGGAACAAATGAAGAGATTATGGTAGGGTAGAACCACCTCAAAGTTATCCTTTCTGATCGATCTATTCAAGAGTCCGTAGTAAAATAACATGAAGCTATTCTTTCCGTTCAATCTATCATAGAGTTCGTACTAGAATAACACCTTAAGACACAAATCAACCAAAACCCTAATGTCACCTAGATACTCCAATGTCACCTCAAGTATCCGTGGGTATGATTATACGATATGCATCACACAATCTCAGATTCATCTATTCAAACCAACACAAAGTACTTCAAAGAGTGCCCCAAAGTTTCTACCGGAGAGTCAAGACGAAAACGTGTGCCAACCCCTATGCATAGGTTCATGGGCGGAACCCGCAATTGATCACCAAAACATACATCAAGTGGATCAATAGAATACCCCATTGTCACCACGGGTATCCCACGCAAGACATACATCAAGTGTTCTCAAATCCTTAAAGACTCAATCCGATAAGATAACTTCAAAGGGAAAACTCAATCCATTACAAGAGAGTAGAGGGGGAGAAACATCACAATATCCAATTATAATAGCAAAGCTCACGATACATCAAGATCATACCACCTCAAGAACGAGACACGAGAGAGAGAGAGAGAGATCAAACACATAGCTACTGGTACATACCCTCAGCCTCGAGGGAGAACTACTCCCTCCTCATCATGGAGAGTGCCGGGATGATGAAGATAGCCACCGGAGAGGGATTCCCCCCTCCGACAGGGTGCCGGAACGGGTCTAGATTGGTTTTCGGTGGCTACGGAGGCTTCTGGCGGCGGAACTCCCGATCTATTATGATCCCCGAAGTTTTTAGGGTATATGGGTATATATAGGAGGAAGAAGTACGTCGGTGAATCTCCGGGCTGTCCACGAGGTAGGGGGCGCCCCACCACCCTTGTGGGCAGCCCGGGACTCTTCTGGTCCATCTCCGATACTCCGTGGGCTTCTTTTGGTCCAAAAATAAGTTCCGTGAAGTTTCAGGTCAATTGGACTCCGTTTGAATTTTCCTTTTCTGCGATACTCTAAAACAAGGGGAAAATAGAAACTAGCACTGGGCTCTAGGTTAATAGGTTAGTCCCAAAAATCATATAAAATAGCATATAAATGCATATAAAACATCCAAGGTTGATAATATAATAGCATGGAACAATCAAAAATTATAGATACGTTGGAGACGTATCAACATCCCCAAGCTTAATTCCTGCTCGTCGTCGAGAAGGTAAATGATAAAAACATAATTTTTGATGTGGAATGCTACTTGGCATAATTTTTTTTAATGTAGCCCTCTTAATTGTGGTATGAATATTCAGACCCGAAAGATTCAAGATAAAAGTTTAATATTGACATAAAAGCAATAATACTTCAAGCATACTAACTAAGCAATTATGTCTTCTCAAAATAACATGGCCAAAGAAAGTTCATCCCTACAAAATCATATAGTTTAGTCATGCTCCATTTTCGTCACACAAGAATTCTCTCATCATGCACAACCCCGATGATAAGCCAAGCAATTGTTTCATACTTTAGTAATCTCAAACTTTTTCAACCTTCACGCAATGCATGAGCGTGAGCCATGGATATAGCACTATGGGTGGAATAGAATATAATGTTGGGGATTATGTGGAGAAGACAAAAAAAGAGAAAGTCTCACATCAAGGCGGCTAATCAACGAGCTATGGAGATGCCCATCGATTGATGTTAATGCAAGGAGTAGGGATTGCCATGCAACGGATGCACTAGAGCTATAAATGCATGAAAGCTCAGCAAAAGAAACTAAGTGGGTGTGCATCCAACTTGCTTGCTCACGAAGACCTAGGGCATTTGAGGAATCCCATTATTGGAATATACAAGCCAAGTTCTATAATGAAAAATTCCCACTAGTATATGAAAGTGACAAAACAAGAGACTCTCTATCATGAAAATCATGGTGCTACTTTGAAGCACAAGTGTGGAAAAAAGGATAGTAGCATTGTCCCTTTTTATTTTATATTTTTTGGGGGCCTTCCTTTTTTTGGCCTTCCTCTTTTTTTGGGGACAATGCTCTATGAATGATGATCATCACACTTCTATTTATTTACAACTCAATGATTACAACTCGATACTAGAACAAGGTATGACTCTATATGAATGCTCGGTATACCGGGATAGGCAATGAATCAAGAGTGACATGTAATGTAAATTATGAACGGTGGCTTTGCCACAAATACGATGTCAACTACATGATTATGCAAAGCAATATGACAATGATGAGCGTGTCATGATAAACGGAACGGTGGAAAGTTGCATGGCAATATATCTCGGAATGGCTATGGAAATGCCATAATAGGTAGATATGATGGTTGTTTTGAGGAAGATATAAGGAGGTTTATGTGTGAAAGAGCGTATCATATCACGGGGTTTGGATGCACCGGCGAAGTTTGCACCAACTCTCAATGTGAGAAAGGGCAATGCACGGTACCGAAGAGGCTAGCAATGATGGAAGGGTAAGAGTGCGTATAATCCATGGACTCAACATTAGTCATAAAGAACTCATATACTTATTGCAAAAATATACAAGTCATCAAAAACCAAGCACTACACTCATGCTCCTAGGGGGATAGATTGGTAGGAAAAGACCATCGCTCGTCCCCGACCGCCACTCATAAGGAAGACAATCAAAGAACACCTCATGTTTCAAATTTGTTACATAACGTTTACCATACGTGCATGCTACGGGACTTACAAACTTCAACACAAGTATTTATCAATTTCACAACTACTCAACTAGCACAACTTTAATATCACTACCTCCATATCTCAAAACAATCATCAATCATCAAACTTCTCTTAGTATTCGGCACACTCATAAGAAAGTTTTTTACTAGTCTCGAATACTTAGCATATTAGGATTAATTCCCAATTTAAGCAAATTACCATGTTGTTTAAGACTCTCAAAATAATATAAGTGAAGCATGAGAGTTCATCTATTTCTTCAAAATAAAACTACCGTCGTGCTCTAAAAGATATAAGTGAAGCACTAGAGCAAACAACAAACTACTCCAAAAGATATGAGTGAAGATCAATGAGTAGTTGTATAATTATGTAACTATGTGAAGACTCTCTAACATTTAAGAATTTCAGATCTTGGTATTTTATTCAAACGGCAAGCAAAACTAAATAAAATAAAATGACGCTCCAAGCAAAACACATATCATGTTGTAAATAAAAATATAGCTCCAAGTAGTTACTGATGAACAAAGACGAAAGAGGGGATGCCTTCCGGGGCATCCCCAAGCTTAGGCTTTTGGTTGTCCTTGAATATTACCTTGGGGTGCCTTGGGCATCTGTAAGTGCATCTAGTGCCACCCCTAGTTGGTTTTGGAGTATTGACGACAAACCTGGTTGAGGGACTAATGTGTTTGTGAGAATTGCAGGATAACACAGGTAGAAGTCCCTCATTGATTCGGTTTTCCTACCAGAGATGACCCCTAAAAATGTATGAAGACATTGAAGTCAAAGGTGGTATGTGAAGACATTCACATTGAAGACTATGACAAGAGAAGACATCGCATGAAGACTATGGAGCGCGAAGACTTAGTTGTTTCGTCGTTCTTTTTCTTCTTTGTTGAGTCATAGGAACCACCGTACTGTTAAGTGGGGTCCAAGAGAACCAGTCAGAATGACTGAAGTGATGCTTAACCAAAATCCTATGTCTTCGAGTGAAGACTATGAGAGCAAATCTTGTCCAGAGTTGGATAAGTCAGCTTTGCTTGTAGCCCAAGTAAAGTTGCCGTGTGTGTTTGAAATCTGACCGTTGGAACACGTGTCAGTTCCTTAGTGACCCAGGGTCATTTCGGACAAATCAGGTCGGGTTGCCTAGTGGCTATAAATAGCCCACCCCCTACAACCATAAAGGTGGCTGCTCAGAGTTAGTGCAGGCTTTTGTCGTTTGAGAGCAACCCACCTCGAAGCCTTTGAGAGAGAATCCTTGCGAGGACAAAGCCCTAAACACCCAGAGCCAAAGAGTGTTAGGCATCACTAAAGTCTTCCTGTCTGTGTGATCTGAAGACTTATTACACTTGAGGACTGTGAATCCTCCAGCCGGTTAGGCGTCGCGTTCTGAGCATCCAAGAGTCATTGTGGATCGCCGGTGAACGAAGTCTGTGAAGGTTTGGAAGTCTACCTTGAAGACTTACCAGAGTGATTGGGCAAGGACTGGGTGTCCTTAGCTCAAGGGGAATAAGGTGAAGACGCGGTCTTCTGAGTTGAATCTCAGCCTCCCTAACCAGACGTACAGTTGTCACAGCAACTGGAACTGGTCCAACAAATCATTGTCTTCAACGAGTCACTGGTTTCATCCTTCCCACTCCTTTACTTACTGTTGGCCCTGGTAAAGTCATTGCCTAATTGCATTATCTTTTGTCTTCATTGAGTGACTGCTTGTCCTGATTGGCTTCACAATATCTTCCTACCTGATCTTTACTGCCTAGCTGCTATTAGTCATTGTGCTTTCACTTCATTGAATACTTGACTATGGTTTGCCTAGTGAAGGCTACCTTCCGCTGCATAGTAATAGGTTTATTTCTATCGTTTGTCTTCGAAACTTCCATCTTTTGAAGACTTTCATAAAAATCGCCTATTCACCCCCCTCTAGTTGATCACTAGCACTTTCAATTGGTATCAGAGCAAGGTACTCCCTTTGTTCTGTGTGATTCGGTTTAACCACCTGGAGTTTTAGCTATGTCGACTGCATGGATAATCAAAGTCTCCGCCTTGTGCCCAGTCTTATGGAACTGAATATCCCTACTGGAAGAATAAGATGCGCATGCATCTTGAAGCCATTGATGTCGACCTATGGTATGTCGTCAAGAATGGCGTTCCCAAGGCTGGTGAAGGTGTCACCGTTGCTGATGTCAAGAAGTTCGTTCAACTGGAATCCACTGTCAAGAACATCATCTGTGGTCATCTGACCAAAGGACAGTATGGCCGCGTGAGTGCTTTGGAAACATCTAAGCTAGTCTGGGACTGGCTCTCCAAGGTCAACGAAGGCGTCTCAACCCAGAGAGATCAGAGAATCAGTGTCCTTCGCAACCTCTTCAACCGCTTCAAGAGAAATGACAATGAGAATGTCCAGCTCACGTTTGATCGACTCACTGACATCACAAATGAGCTTCAAGCCCTCGGCGCTACTGAGATCACCAAGCATGAAGTCGTCAAGACACTCCTGAGATCACTTGACAGCTCGTTTGACACCCTAGCCCTGATGATTCAAGAACGTCCTGACTTCAAAATACTTGATCCGTCTGACATACTTGAGAGGCTCAACACACACGAGTTTCATCTTTCTGAGAAAAGAGACATCTACGGTCCCAACTATGGGCGAACTCGTGCCTTGATCTGAAGAAGAGTCTGACAGCAGTTCTGATGATCCTGAAGACATTGGAAAGGAGCTTGCTATGCTTGTGAAGAAGTTCCAAAAATTCACCAAGAAGAAAGGCTTCAGAAAGTCTTCACGATCAAGCTCAAGGAATGATGAAGCTTCTGCTCATGACTACAAGAAGAGAACATGTCACAAGTGCAAGAAACCTGGCCACTACATCTCTGAGTGTCCACAGTGGGACAATGAGAACAAGAAGAAGAAGAAGAGCAAGGAGTATGACTCTGACGACAAGAAGAAGAAGAAATACTCAAAGTCTTCTTCCAAGTCCTCTCAAAGTCTTCATCACACAAGAAGAGCTCATCTGGCAAGGCACGTGCGTTTGTTGGCAAGGAAATGGATTCAGAGGAGGAGTCCGCTTCTGAGGAGGCGAGGTGGAGTCTGAGGAGGAGTCCGATTCTGGTTGCGAGTCTGGCTACAGCATACGTTGCCAAGTCCATCTTCAACACTGAAGACAATGACTTCATCACTGACACCGATGCAAATGACAAGGACTACTCCGCTCCTACCTACTGCTTCATGGCACGCGGTGCCAAGGTAAACACACGCACTACTCACTATCAAACATCTAGTGAAGATGACTCTGATTGTGGTTCCAAACCCAGCTACAAAACACTTGCTAAAATTGCAACTGAACAACAGAAAGCTATGGAACATATTCAAAAACTGTTAGACAAAAGCGATGACCTGTTAGACGCTGAAATGACTCGATCTCAGTCCTTAATTGAAGACATAAAAAATCTTCATGTTAAGTATGAGGAACTTGAAAGTCGTCATGAAACGCTCTCAACAACTCATGAAAAGCTTTCCTATGATTATCTTCAAAGGAAGCAAGATCTTGAGAAATTGAGAGCGGCTCATGAAGATCTTCAAAGGAAAATGAGTCACTTCGCGCCAAACAGACCAGTTCCGCTCAGGAAGGATTTGAACCACCATGTCTTAAATGTATTGAGCATGACAATGCTACTTCTGTTGCTGGTTGTTCTACTGCTTCTACTGTTGCAATATCTTCAACTGCTGATGTGCCAACTAACCCCTCTGCTGAGGATGCCACTACTATTGCTGATGAGAATGCCTAGGTTGAAGACATTGCTTGAAGCAGGGATGTACAAAAGTCTCAAAGGGCATCAGACACTATGTGATGTCCTCAAAAGGCAGATCCTGAACCGAAAACCCTAGGAAAGAGGGTGTTGGGTTCGCAAGGAAAATGAATGCTGATGGCTCTTACTGGAAACCTGAGCAGTACCCCAAAACCACATGGGTTGCTGCAAGGGACCTTCAGTGGATCCATCCACCCTATCTGGCTTCACTTGTGCTAATCCCATTGTTATTGATGAATCCTTTGATGCAAACTATAAACTGTTTAAGAATCAGAAGGTGAAGTGTTTGCCAGGTATATTGGTACTAACTGCAGGAATGGGCCGCCTATGAAGAAATTCTGGGTGCCGAAGAGATGTTTGGAGAATCTTCCTGTGAATGTCGTCATCACATGTGAAGAAGAAAACCCCCAACCCACATGCTTTATATGGTCCAAAGGCTTCATTCAGACAAAGGACTCACGTGAGTCGCACTAATGCAAATGTTTTGCAGGGAAGCCATACTCAGGCCTATGAATATGATCGCGTTTCATCAAACCACCATGTTCATAAGACCAAGAACTATTCTGCTTATTCTTATGAGTACTATTGTCCACCTGCAAGTTTTTTTGCTAGGGCTCCAAAGCCAAAGTTCTCAGATGCTGCACTTAGACTCATTGCTTCAAAGCCACCCTTGAAGATGTGTGTGGCTAAGAAAGCTTAACTCTCTTTTGCAGGGAAAGGTCTCCAGCCGAAAACCAAAATTGTCTGAAGCTATTGCTGGGGACCTTAAACATCTTGTAGGGCGCAAGATCGAATGCCCAAATGGTCTTATTATGTATTTTGTTCCTGAGTCGCTTGCTACTTGCCCTATCAGTCCTAACCTCGATCTAAGCTTTCATAATCCACTTGCTCGTCAAATGTTTTTGCTTCACAACTCTGTTCGTGAAGCCTATCCCCCTAACTACACTATAGGGTACGACACCAGCTGCTTCAGAATGGATTTTTGATAGTGGGTGTACTAATCACATGACTGGCAAGCGAAGTCTTCTTATGGACTCAACCTTACGTCCATCTGACAAAAGTCACATCACATTTGCTGACACTGGTAAAAGTAAGGTATTGGGTCTAGGTAGAGTTGCAATCTCAAAGGATCAACACATGGATAAAGTCATGCTTGTTGAATCCCTTGGTTTGCTCTTAATGTCTGTCTCAATGCTTTGCGATTTAAACATGATTGTGATGTTCGGAAAATATTGTTGCCTTGTTCTAATGGAATCTGACAAGTCTCTGGTGTTTGAAGGGTATTGGAAAGATGATCTGTATGTGGTAGATTTCTCAGCAGGACCACAACTTGCCGTATGTCTTCTAGCAAAAGCTTCAGAATGCTGGCTCTAGCATCGGAGGCTAGGGCATGCTGGCATGAGGAAATTGCACACTCTTGCAAGAAAGAAGCATGTCATAGGCATCGAGGGCATCAAGTTCAAGAAGGATCACTTATGCGGTGCCTGTGAAGCAGGAAAGATGACGAGGGACAAGCATCCCTCTGAAGACAATCATGACAACGACTCAACCTTCGAACTGCTCCACATGGACCTTTTCGGTCCCACTCATTACTCAACTCTTACTACTACTGCTTGTCTCTATGGCTTTGTCATTGTTGATGATTATTCAAGATATACTTGGGTGCATATAATCCTCTACAAGACTGAAGTGCAGGATGTCTTCAGACGCTTCGCCAATCGAGCAATGAACAACTATGGTGTCAAGATAAAGCACATCAGAAGTGACAATGGCACTGAATTCAAGAACACTGGCCTAGATACATATCTTGATACTTTGGGCATCACACATGAATTCTCAGCTCCGTACACGCCACAGCAGAATGGCGTCGTCGGAACGCAAGAACAGAAACCACTTATTGAGATGGCTCGGACGATGCTTGATGAATACAAGACTCCAAGAAAATTCTGGCCTGAAGGCCATTGATACTGCATGCCATATCATCAACCGTGTTTATCTTCACAAGCTTCTGAACAAGACATCCTATGAGCTCCTTACTGGCAAGAAGCCAAATGTCAGTTACTTCAGAGTATTTGGTGCCAGGTGCTGGATCAAGGATCCACATCACACTTCAAAATTTGCACCAAAAGCACATGAAGGTTTTATGCTTGGATATGGAAAGGATTCGCACTCCTACAGAGTCTTCAACCTCTTTCACTATAAAGTGTTGAAACTGTGGATGTGCGGTTCGATGAGACTAACGGCTCGCAAAGAGAGTACCTGCCAAATGTGCTAGATGAAGTTCCATCCAGTGAATCAATCAAACTTATGGGAACTGGAGAAATCATACCTTCTGAAGCTCAGCCTGAAGAGGAACTTATCATCTCCTCACCTGATCAACCTGAAGACAATGATCAACCTGAAGACAATCCTTCTAACGATGACAATGTTCAGCAAGAGCAAAATCTTCGTCCTGTACATCCTCGTGTTGCAAATGAAGTACAGATTGAGAGAATAATTGATAGCATCAATGCACCAGGTCCACTCACTCGTTCAAGGGCAACACAGCTAGCTAATTTCTGTGGGCACTTCGCATTCGTATCAATATCTGAACCCAAGAAGTTGATGAAGCCTTCATGGGAGCCTGAATGGATTCAAGCTATGCAAGAAGAGCTTCAGCCAATTTGAGCTGAATAATGTATGGGAACTGGTTAAGCGTCCTGATCCTCGCAAGCACAATATAAGGCACCAATGGATATATCACAACAAGCAATGAGGCAGCATGGTCAAGTTGTCAGAAACAAGCTCGTCTCGTTGCTCAAGGATACACTCAAGTTGAAGGGATTGACTTTCGATGAAACATTTGCTCCTGTGGCTAGACTTGAAGCCATACGCATACTGCTGCCTATGCAAATCATCATAACATTCTTCTGCATCAAATGGATGTGAAAGCGCTTTTCTCCAATGGCAAGATTGACGAAGAAGTGTATGTTGCACAACCGCCTGGCTTTGAAGATCCAAAACATCCTGATATGGTGTACAAGGCTCAACAAGGCACTGTATGGCCTCAAACAGCCCCTAGGGCTGGTATGACACACTCAAAGACTTCTGAAGAGGCAAGGCTTCAAACCTGGTTCCCTCGACCCCACTCTCTTCACGAAGACATATGATGGTGAACTATTTGTGTGCCAAATATATGTGGATGACATTATCTTCGGCTGCACCAATCAGAAATACACTGATGAGTTTGGATATATGATGCAAGAGCAATATCAGATGTCCATGATGGGTGAGCTGAAGTTCTTCCTTGGTCTTCAAATACGTCAGCAACGCAACGTCATCTTTATATCTCAAGAGAAATACCTCAAAGATTGCTTGATGAAATTTGGAATGCAAGATTGCAAAGGCTACACGACGCCAATGCCAGCCAAACATCATCTGGGTCCCGACGACAATGGTAAAGAGTTCGATCAAAAGGTATATCGCTCCATGATTGGTTCCTTGCTTTATTTATGTGCATCTAGGCCAGATATCATGCTTAGTGTTTGCATGTGTGCCCGTTCCAAGCGGCACCAAAGGAATCGCATCACTTAGCTGTGAAGCGAATTCTTCAGATATTTGGCTCACACCCCAACACTAGGATTATGGTATCCAAAGGGCTCAGAGTTTGATCTAGTTGGATTCTCGGATGCTGATTATGCTGGTGACAAGGTGGATCGCAAGTCTACATCAGGCACATGTCATTTTCTGGGACGATCACTTGTATGTTGGTCTTCAAAGAAGCAGAACTGTGTATCTCTCTCCACTGCTGAATCTGAATACATTGCTGCTGGATCTTGCTGCGCTCAGCTTCTATGGATGAAGCAAACACTCAAAGACTATGGCATTCATCTGAAGCAAGTGCCACTCTACTGCGACAACGAAAGCGCCATCAAGATTGCCAACAACCCAGTTCAGCACTCGAAGACAAAGCACATTGAAATTCGTCATCACTTTCTCAGAGATCATGTTGTGAAGGAAGATATTGATATCATACACGTCAACACTGAAGAGCAATTGGCAGATATCTTCACCAAGCCCTTGGATGAGAAGAGGTTTTGCAAGTTACGGTGTGAGCTAAATATCTTGGAATCCTCAAATGTCATGTGATCAGGCACACATCCTAACACTTATGCATGTTGATGACTTAGATGTGCAACACACGAAGTAAAGTATATCTTCAATCAATGAAGACTTACATTCTGAGTGTGAATACATTAACGTGGAATTTGACTTCGGTGATGAAGCATGTACCTAGGTAGGGGCACGGACCTGTCCAAAGAGCCCTACCCTAGGACATCCCTAGGAGAAGTCGCCTTTCAATCGACTTGAAGGTATCCCACTCGACGGATTCAAGACACTCGACCTGCAGGCTATCACTCGACCATGAAGCCAACCACTCGACCGCCAGGAGACCTGTAGTCACTCCGCAGGCAAACGGTCAGCTGTTAAGTAGTCTTTATGGTCATTATAGCACTTTATTAGGGGCGTTACCAGTAACGCCCAACCTTAAATGTACCTTAAACCCTGCATTACTGAGGGCAGGAGGGGGCCGGCGAACTCTATATAAGCCACCCCCCTCCTCAGTATGAAGGGTTCGCACCCCTGTTATTCACACGCCAGTAATCCAATCGACCGCCTCCGGGCACCGAGACGTAGGGCTGTTACTTCCTCCGGAAGGGCCTGAACTCGTACATCTTGGTGTGTTTACAACTTCCCAATAGCTGAGATCTAGCCTCTCCATACATACCCCCCTACATCACTGTCAGAGTTAGAACCACGACAGTTGGCGCCCACCGTGGGGCAGGAATCTTAGCGCCTAATTGGAGAAGTTGCGATTTTTTCGATCCCTTTGATCATGGTTTCGTGCGGAGTTTTGGTGGAGGGCCGCGAGATCCGTCTCGGCGCACTCACGTTCATCGCCGACGACTCCGCCTGGCTCCAGGAGGCACCACTCGACATCGACGCGCTCCCCGTCCGCGGCGCGACGCATTTCCGCGCATGCGTTCGTGGCGTCCTCCTGCGAGCCGTCGACCCAGTATCGGTCGGCCCCCGTATCGTCCCCTCGCTCTGTCTCCCACCGCAAGCGCTCCGGTCGGTCGAGACTTCAGAGGTGGGTGAGCCATGCCGTGGCTCGCCAGTCGGCCACCCCGCAAGTCGCGGCATCGAGCCCGACGAATCCCTCTGCGGCCTGTTCGACCTGTCGACTGGCTCCGCGGAGACCGCATCCGAGTGCGACAGCAGCGACCCAGCGGCTGAGGTTCTGGCGGTCGATGGGACGCACAGTCCTCCTGGTTTCCCTCGCGCTGGTGGAGGCGCGGGTGGGGGCGACCCGTCGCATCCCCACGATGAGTATCTCCCCGAACCTCTCACATCATTGCAGCGAGAGGAGCTTCGCCGTCGGAACATGGACGCGCTCCACACTCCTATTGTCGGAGAAACCCCCGAGGCCCGGGCCTTGGAGGACGCGCGCTTGGCTAACCTGGCCGAGCGCACTCGACTGGAGAATCTCCAGCGGATACTCGACGAGCAAGCGCGTCAGCGGGCTCCCGAGTCCAGTCGACGTCAGCAAGCTCCCGAGTCCAGTCGGCGTCAGCTCTTCCCGCCGCCGCAGGTATACCGAACCCCAGTTCAGAATTTGGCCGCTGCGGCCCGTATAGCAGAATCAATTCAGCCCTCCCAGTCGGAGGCGGGCAGAGGCTTGTTGCAGATCAGAGCGCTGCTCCGGGCGGCGGGAAACCAGAATTCTGCTGTCTCTCAGTCGCGGAACAGGATCCACAGTCGATCCGTCGCAACGGATACAGTCGAGTCGGCTCACAGCCCGAGATCGCCCCCGAGGCGTGAGGGACGTGGCGACCGGCATGATCAGTACAGGAGGAATGAGCAGTATGATCACCGATTCGACCGTGATGATCGACGTCGAGTGCCAACCCCTCCCCCGAGGAGTGGGTCATATGCGCCTCGACGGCAAGATGACAGACGCCCTCATAGTGTTGGGCAGAGGATTCCAGTCGACCCCAGAGACCCAGGCTTTGATGCGAGATCCATCCTCGTTCAAGGTTTGGTTGACAGGAACAGAGCTCATCGAGAAGGCCACAACAGAGATGCGCCTGCCAGCAGCAGAGTACTGCTTCAGGGCCAGAGTGTTTCAGTCGAGCCATCAGAGCCGCAGTGATTCCTCCCAACTTCAGGCTGGCGACTGGGTCAGCAAGTTCACCGGTGAATCTAAGCCTGACACTTGGCTCGAAGATTACCGAGTGGCTGTACAGATTGGCGGTGGCAATGATGAGGTGGCCATGAAGCATTTGCCTCTCATGTTAGAGGGCTCAGCCAGAGCGTGGCTAAATCAGTTGGCACCCAGCAGCATTTACACTTGGGAGGACCTCTCCCGAGTGTTTATCACAACCTTTGAAGGAACATGCAAGCGACCTGCAGGCCTTACAGAGTTGCGGTCTTGCGTGCAGAAGCCGAATGAAACTCTGAGGGAATACATCCAGAGGTGGATCACACTGCATCACTCGGTTGAGAATGTGCCAGACCATCAAGCAGTTTGTGCCTTCAAGGAAGGCGTTAAATACAGAGAGTTGAATCTGAAGTTCGGTCGAACTGGAGAGATGTCTCTGAATCGGATGATGGAGATTGCCACCAAGTACGCTAATGGTGAAGACGAGGACCGACTCCGGAGTGGCAAGCACAAGGCAGTCGCCCAAGAAACCGGAGGAAACTCCAGTCGGAAACAGAAGCGGAAGGCCGAGCCAGCCGCTCCTGGGGAGGCCCTGGCCGTAGCCCAGGGAAACTTCAAGGGAAAACCCAAGGGCACCTGGAAGCCCAAGAAAGTCAAGGATCAGGATGGAAACGATGTTTTGGATCTGCCATGTCACATCCACACCAAGAAAGATGAAGAGGGTAATTTTATTTACCCAAAGCATACCACTCGACAGTGCCGGCTCCTGATCCAGCAGTTTCAGGGCAAACAGCCCAAAGATAAGGAAAAAGAGTCGGACAGAGTCGAGGACAAGGAAGATAGCCGATGGATACCCCCAAATCAATTCCACCCTGATGATTTTTGCTGATGTCGAAAGCAAAAGTCGACTGAAAGTCATTAACCGTGAGGTGAATATGGTTGCTCCGGCGACACCCAGTTATCTGAAGTGGTCGCAGACTGCCATCACATTCGACCAGTCCGATCACCCTACGCACATTGCCACCCCTGGGAGGCAAGCTTTGGTGGTCGACCCAGTTGTCGAAGGCACTCGACTGACCAAAGTCCTGATGGATGGTGGCAGTGGCCGTGAACATACTATATGCTGAAACATTGAAAGGGATGGGCATTCCGATGTCCAGACTCAGTACCAGTAACATGAGCTTCCACGGAGTCATTCCTGGGAAGAAGGCCGTGTCACTCGGCAGATTGCTCTCGATGTGGTTTTCGGTGATTCAAAGAATTACCGCAAGGAAAAGTTGACATTCGAGGTTGTTGACTTCCAAAGTGCCTATCATGCCATTCTGGGCAGGCCAGCTTACGCACGCTTCATGGCTCGACCATGTTACGTGTACCTCAAACTGAAGATGCCTGGCCCCAAAGGGTAATCACTGTTACAGGCAACGAAAGAAGCAGAAGAGTGTTTTCAGAAAGGGCTCAAAGATTGCTGATGCTCAGATGGCAGTTGTTGAGCTGCAAGAGTACCAGAAGACTGCTGATCCGAGTGAATTGCTACGAGCCAAGAAGCCTGCTTCAGAATCTGCTTTTCAGTCGTCCGGTGAAACTAAGACAGCTCACATTCACCCGACCGACCCCGACGCTGCTCCGACTCACATCTCGACGACGCTCGACTCCAAATAGGAAGAAGCGCTCATCCAGTTCCTCCGTGAGAACTGGGACGTCTTCGCATGGAAGCCTTCTGACATGCCTGGAGTTCCCAGGGGGCTGGCTGAGCAC
>NC_053023.1:485428748-485444397 GCF_003073215.2 Triticum urartu
TACAATAAAAGTTATACATGTCGCGGTTCATCCCCTTGGGCCTCAAGTCGCCTCTGGGTCTTGGGCCGTCAATATGCTTGCTATGACCCGCCATCTTCATTGATAAGTCAATAGGTATGACCCGGCCCATCCTGGGTGGTTCATACCCAGTAGTTATATCCCCAACATTATGCCGCAGGTTGATTTGAACTTGTTCACATCAATCTTCAGTACCCAACTTCTCAAAATCTTGCATCGTCCTTTTAACAAATTTACTGTAACCCGCCATCACGTCAGCTCACAGAACCTCCTTAACTCGCCCTGACGTCATTTCACATTAAATTTTCACAAGGCCCAAAACATCTTTAACTGATCCTTATCTTAATGATCATCCTGAAAATGAGGCGTCCATATAGCGATATGATGATTTCGGCCTCCTTGATTCCCGTGCATGCCATGTATCCATCCTCTTATAAATAGGGATGAGGTCCTTTTCATTTTCACCCTTGCCTCCTCGTCTTCGTCATCCTTCCGTGACTCCTCTGCAGCCTCGAGCTCCGCCGTCGCCCTCCTCCATCCGTTGCTCCAACTCAGGTCGCTGCATCAACCTGACAGGTCCAGAGAACGCCGGCGCTCCACCGCAGTCCATCTACATCCGTAAGTATTCATCTCCTTATACCTAAGATCTTCATTATGTTAACCTTGTTCATCGGTGTTCTTCATCATTCTTCGTTTTCTCCTTTAGCTCGAGTAGCTTTTGATCTGAACATCGCATGAAACTTGTGCGGTAGCAGTTTAGCATTCGTTTTTAACATCAGAATACCTCTTCTCCATAGAAGATCTCATCTGCCATATAACATTAAGCTCTGTTTCAAACCGCCATCGTGTCATTCCCAACCTATAAAACCCGGTAGTAATCTCCGGTTTCACCATGCTTACTTATTCATCCTCCAAATTTGATTCTGCACCATGTACTTGGCCTTTAACCTCTGGCCGGTTTAACGGCATAATCCATAACCCGACGGGTACCATTAGCTTCCTTTTAAGCCGCCAATATGAATATCCGCGTACTTCAATGTTCATCTTCTAGCTTAACGCATCAGCCGCTTATAGCACTTTTACTTTTGAATCCATGGTCCGGCTTAATAGCATAGTCTTAAACTGGTAATATTTCTTTCTTTTAGGCCTTCAACCTCAAAATGGGAAAAACTGTTCCGCCTACAACTAGGTTATTTCCCGGGTCACCAAGGAAGAGTTGAACGAGTATGTTCAAACAGGCGTCCTAGCCAAAAAAGATGTCATCTATTGGAGGGTGCCAGGCACAGAAACCCCTCCCGAGCCCATGGATGGTGAAGAAATTGTCTTTACTAATCATATGTTTCGGGGCTTTAGTCCTCCTGGCTCAAAAAATTTCCACGGTGTGCTGCATTTTTTCAAGGTCCATCCACAAGATATCGGACCAAATTCGGTTTCAAACATATGCAACTTTCAAGTATTCTGCGAGGTGTACCTTCAACAGGATCCCGCCATAGAGCTATTCAAAGAATTTTACTATTTAAACCGGCAGAACGAGTTCACCGATGGACCTAGCCTAGATCTAGGTGGCATCTCTATACAACGGCGAAAAGAAGCCACTTTTCCAGCTGCCACTCTGCCCAGTCATCCCAAAGACTGGAACCAAACCTGGTTTTACTGCAAAGACACTTCTCCAGAAGGAGAAAATCCTTTGTCGGGTAATCGTGCCAGCCGGCTTAGCAACAGGCATCCTCTGCTAGACCGCATGCGCCCATTTCTTCAAAAATTAGAGCCTTCATGGCTAATGGTTTAACCAGCATCGACCTTGTCCGGTGCTGGGTTTCATGGAGGATATTGCCCCTAAGCTGCCAACCCGGCTTAATGTGTGAGTACACTAGGGACTTGAAATATCCACTTCTCCACTGCTAGATAGAGATGACTGAAGAGGACATCAATAATATGACCAAATCTCTCCTAAACGAGAGTCTAGAAGATTGTAGCAAAGTTGGACTAAATCCTTTCTGCGCTCTCAATCAACCACCAGCTGTAAGCTTTTAAGCTATTTTCGGTTTAAGCATTGTCTTTAATTCAGACTGTTTTCTCATAACCCATTTTATTTGCGCAGGTCGATTCCTCTTTCTAGAAGAAGAAATTAGATAAGCCAGTCAAGAAGACCCGGACAAAGAGCAAAGCTATCAAATAGGCTGCAAAGAAGAAGACCAATCCTGCTGAGTTGTTCAACTTGGATGATCATGATGATGATGATGAATTGGAGGTAAACTTGATTCCCTTGGCCCATTTTTTGTACATCTTATTGATAATGACTATTATCAGGACGATGCAGAGGCCAGCCGTGCAGATGATGAAGAGGTAATTACTCTTTCCTCCGGCTCAGAACCTCTGCCAACACGAAAAACTCGACAAGAAAGCTGGAAAGTAAGATTTTCTCACCCTTTAGCTTACTTGGATCCCAACTTTATTTTGAAGATGTAGCAACATGAAGCTTGCCGCACAACCCAGAATAGCGGCGGAGGAGTCCTTTCCTCCGGCTTACCCAACACACCAGCACATCGCAAGCATCGACCAGAGGTTTCAAATATTTCTAACTTAGCTTATCCCAAGGCGGGTCTTTTTCGTCTACCTCTTAACCCATCTGATTCAAACTATCAGGGAACATCTCATTCCTCCTCCGGTGACTCAACAGAAACTCAAATCCCAGTCTTCAAGACCGTGCCTGGGTAAGAATGTTAAGATTATCCATCTTGAATCATGCATTTACTTGTCATATTAACTCTGTCTTGTATTTCCTTTTCAGCGCTATGGCAAAGCCCAACAAGAAGCAGAAGATTGGTGAATCGGATGAAGAGCCCAAGAATGTTGATCTGGAAAAACATGCCACAACCGAGACTTTGCATCAAGTGTCAGAAGATGCTATAGATGATTCCCCTCCAGAGGAACACCCCGTTACCCAAGATGCCCTGGACGTTGATCCAGGAAATGATAAATCGCCCAGACCTGCTCAGCCGGCTCAAGAAGAGGATGATGTAATGATTACTGGGATGGGTTATCAGGCCCTAGGCAACCCCATTGCCCTGTCCAAACACAACGCCAAGGAGGAATTCTCTACCGTTGACAAGGGAAAATGGAAACTTGACTTGGAAGGCTATTATCAATTTAGTGCTCAAGAGATTCACTCTGGTTACTTGAACCGCCTTCACACCAACCGTGACTTCGAAGCCGGCTTGGTAAACTTGATGAAGGGGCACTTTGAGGTAATCCAGCCCAATCCTCCTCATAAATATACATATATCAGCCACCAAGTCTATAGAATGTGATGGAATTAAATATACTGTAGACTTTTAGATAGTCATAAATGAATGAAGATCAAAACTAGTATCCCCCAAGGGCCGGCTTAAACTATCAAGTTAAGCCGGGACTTCAATTAGCAGTGATCAACTTTGCACCTGTAGCCCCCAAGGGTCGGTTTAATCAGTATGAATAAGCTGGGACTTATCACCATGGCTGAAAATAAAACCCAAGCATGTAGCTTTATAAGCCGGATCATATCATTTTACCTGGGTCATCATATAAACTTGTCTTGAAAAGAGCAATAGTCATTAGCACCCAAGTGCCAAGGAAAATACTTGTATTGTGCTTGGGACTTCAAAAATAATCATGATCATAATACCTTCCATGTTGTTCATGTCACAGGCTGAACTAAATGAGAAGGAATCCCAAGTCAAGGATTTGAGGGCCAATATTCAAACTCAACAATCTGAGACTTCAAAAGCAAAATCAGAGCTGAAGACTGCATTGGAACACATTGAGCAGTTGAAACAAAACTTCAGTACTGATAGAATCGGCTAGGAGACCGAGAAGGCAGCTTTATTAAAAGAGCGGAAGATGCCGAAGGAGCTCTTAAACCAGTAACTCATGAGTTGTCCAGTTTAAAGCATCAAATCAGTAGCATGACATCGACCATCTTCGGTAAGTAACAAAATATTCTCCCTTGCACATCAGTATGTCATAATCATCTGCCAGTTTACCAATAATTTTACTGGTGCAGGCTCCAGAAGCACAAAGCTGGGTTCACACATGCGCATCAAGCTTAAGGCTGTCTATACTCTGGTAGAGCAGCTATACACTGGCGCTCAGCGGATAATCGCTGCTGCTATTCATAAGAAACATCAAACCATCCCCATCAAGGAAACACTGGAGAAGCTATTGGTTATACCCCAGAGGATTGAAGAGTTAAAGCGATTAGCCACCAGAGCCAGCGCCATGACTGCCCTAAGCTGGGCAAAGGCATGGCAAGCAGATCTTGATCTAGAGGATTTAGCCAATGGCTGCCCCAGCGTGAAAGAAGATGGGTCTCCCTTCAACACTGACGATTTTGCACAAATAGCAAGGGAAATGCATCCAGTAGCAAGCAAGCTGGCAAAAGAAACAAATCTATCCCAATACCAGGTGGCTTATGATGCTGAGAAGAAGAAGGTGAAAGAGCTGGTTCATCAAGAAGTGGATCTCATCCCGCCGACTCGTAAGCATGCCTTCACTTCTAATATTGATCCATCAAGTCTTATAGACGATGAGGCTGTGTTTAGAGCTTTGACCGGTATCAACTGGGCTACGCCTGACTTCCAGCCAATGGATAATCAAGGAGAAGAAGAATAAGAAGAAGAAGAAGAAGAAGAAGAAGCGTAGGATGACCCGGAGGCTTCGACCCGCCAAGACTAGAAGTCTTACTTCAGGAGCCGGTTTACCAGCCATAGCGTTGGGATGCTAAACACTTATCCCTTTTGGCAAGTCAGATGCCTTGTAATAGGCCAGTTAAAAACAATGATCTATCGTGCCATCGTGCATGTTTTATTTGCATAACACTGCCGATCCATCATTCGAAGATCTGATACGATGGTCCTCGGAACTCCATGCAGACATACGATCCTAGTCATATATATCTTGGCCAACTTCGCACTTGTATAAGTAGTTTTCACTGGGATAAAGTGAGCCACTTTGGTCAAGAGATCAACTACTACCCAGATGGAATCATAACCTGATCGTGTCCTGGGTAATCTGGTGATGAAATCCATGCCAAGTTTATCCCACTTCCATTCAGGTATCGGCATAGGCTGAAGTAATCCTCTGGCTTCTGGTGTTTTGTCTTAGCTCTCTCTCATACATCACATACCGCTACATACTCGGCAATATCCTTCTTCATACCAGTCCACCAGAAATGTTCCTTCAAATCCAAATACATCTTGGTGTTTCTGGGGTGAATCGAGTATGGGGAGTCATGAGCCTCTTGAAGTATTAACTTCTTGATCTCCGCATTACTGGGCACATATACACGATCCTCAAATCATAAAGTCTCGTGCTCATCCTCATGAAAACCCTTGGCTTTTCCTTTACTCATCTTCTCCTTTATCTCATCAATTTCCTAATCATCCTTTTGAGCTTCATGAATCTTTCCCAATAATGTGGACTGAACCTCCATTACTGCAACAAAACCTCTTGGAACTATCATCAAATGATGTTCCTTGAGATCGTTAACTAACTCCTGCGGTAATCCTCCACTTACGAGGGTATTGACATAACTCTTGCGGCTCAAAGCGTCTGCAACGACATAGACCTTTCCTGGATGATAATGCAACTTCATATCATAATCCTTTATGAGCTCCAACCATCCCCTCTGCCTGAGATTCAGCTCCTTCTGCGTGAAAATATACTTCAAACTCTTATGGTACGTGTACACATCGCAACGGTTTCCAATAAGAAAATGTCTCCGGGTCTTGAGCTCATGCACTACGGCAGCTAACTCCAAATCATGCGTGGCATAATTCAACTCGTGAGGTCGAAGCTACCGTGAGGCATATGAAACAACTCTTCCATCTTGTATAAGTA
This sequence comes from Triticum urartu, assembly GCF_003073215.2. Lineage (NCBI taxonomy): Eukaryota > Viridiplantae > Streptophyta > Magnoliopsida > Poales > Poaceae > Triticum > Triticum urartu. The sequence goes on from NC_053023.1 coordinate 485,434,644, forward strand.
CACCTCCAAGTCCCAAGCGAGAAGCGTCGCAATACACTTGGAAATCCTTGCGTATATCCGGAAGAATTAGTACTAGGGTTGTAACCAAACGTTTCTTCAACTCTTGAAAACTGGCCTCACATTCCTCATTCCATTGGAATTTGGTGTCCTTCTTCAATAAATCTGTCATGGGTTTCGCAATCTTGGAAAAATTCTCAATGAACCTCCTATAATATCCTGCGAGTCCTAGAAAACTGTGGATCTCTTCTACTGAGGTGGGTGCCAACCACTCAGTGACAGACTGAACCTTGGTAGGGTCTACCACTATACCTTCTCTTGATATAACATGTCCAAGAAATCCAACTTCCTTGAACCAAAACTCACATTTGCTAAACTTGGCGTATAGATGATGTTCTCTGAGATTCTCGAGAACTAATCGCAGATGTTCCTTGTGTTCCTCTTCATTCTTCGCGTACACCAAAATGTGATCAATGAACACCACAACAAACTTATCCAAAATCTCCATGAACACCTTATTCATCATACTAATGAAATAGGTAGGGGTGTTAGTCAATCCAAAAGACATGATTGTGTACTCATATAGCACATACCTTGTGGTAAAAGTTGTCTTAGGTATATCCTATTCTCGGATCTTCAACTGGTGGTATCCTGATCGAAGACCGATCTTGGAGAATACTTTAGCTCCCCGCAGCTGGTCAAACAAATCATTGATCATCGGTAGTGGGTACTTGTTCTTGATCGTCACTTCATTCAATGTCTGATAATCAACAACCATTCTCAAAGATCCATCATTCTTATCAACTAAGAGCACTGGGGCTCCCCACGGTGATGAACTTGGTTGGATATAACCTTTCTCTAGTAACTCCTTAATCTACTTCTTAATTTCCTCCAGATCATTTGCGGGCATCCGATACGGTCTCTTCGATATTAGTCCGGTGCCTGGTAACAACTCTATAAAAAATTCTATGTCTCTATCTGGTGGCATGCCCGGTAATTCCTCTGGAAACACATCCGGGTAGTCCTTCACAACATGCACTTCTTCCTGAACAACTCCCGAGAGGGAATTTACTTTGGTCCTCCTTGGCGCATGCCTAGATACATACTTGATCCTTTTTCCCTCCAGGGTGGTGAGTAAAATTGACTTACTAACACAGTCGATGTTTCATCCCTACTTAGATAGCCAATCCATTCCTAGTATTATATCCAATCCTTGTGACTCCAGAATTACTAGGTCTGAGGGGAAAACATGGCTACCAATGGTTAATGTAACCGATCACACCATCAGTTGGCCATATACTCTGCTCCTGGCGAGCTTACTAACATGGATGACCTAAGGGCTAAGGTTGGCAACTTTAACTTGTCCACAAATCCCCTTGATATGTATGAGTGTGATGCACGAGTGTCAAAAAGAACGAGAGTAGTAAATTGACTTAATCAAAAACTTACCAATTACTGTGTCAGGCTGCTCTTCAACTTCCTCTACGTTGATGTGGTTCACCTGACCTCTGGTGAAGGGGTTTGGCTTCTTCCCTAAGCTTCCATTGTCATTCCCATTCTTTGCTTTAGGACACTCGGTGGCATAGTGTCCAGTCTTCCCACACTTGAAACAAGTAATGTGACTTAGATCCTTCTTGGCGGGTGTGGTGGGGTTGAAACGAATCTTACTGTTGTTTCCTCCATTCTCATTACCGTTCTTAGGGCCACTATGATTACGTGAGCTTCCTCCATTGTGAGTGTGGCCACCATGGTTATGATGGGTATGTCCTCCCGAGTTCGGGGTAAAGCGAGGCTTCTGCTGAGCTCCAGAATTATACTTCCCCTGTCCATACTTCCTTTTGCGGCTCTCTATCTGCTGCTGCTTGCATTAATCATGAGGGCCATGTCTACCAACTCCTGGTAGTTAGTGAATGTTGCCACCATCAACTGCATACTCAACCCATCATCCAGCCCTTCCATAAACTTCTCCTGCTTTGCGGCATCTGTGGCCACATCATCCGGGGCATAACGAGCTAACTTACTAAACTCATCCACGTACTGGCCCACAATACGATTTCCCTAGCGTAAGTAGCGAAACTCGTGCTTCTTCATGCTCATAGCTCCAGTTGAGACGTGGGCTATGCGAAAAGCTTGCTGAAACTGATCCCATGTGGCATTGGCTATGGGGAAGTGGCGGTGTAATTCTCCCAGCATGAGGGTGCGGGTCCATCCAATTGATGTGCGACAAAGTGCACCTTCTCAGCATTTGTGCAACCTACGGTGGTCAGCTCCCTTCCAATCCTATAGAGCCAGTCATCAGCAACAATCGGCTCGGTGCTATTGGAAAACACTGGCGGATTCAACCTCAGAAAACGGGCTAAGTTGTCCATTGGAGGTGGTGGCGGTGGGTTGTTGTTGTTGTTGTTGTTGTTGCCTTGGTTCTGGACTAGCAACTGCATCAAGGCATTTTGTTGTTGGATCAACTGGGTGAGCTCTGGTGGGAAAACAAATCCGGGGTCACGTCTCAGAGGCATTTGATAGGTCTAGGGGTGAGAATAGAATAGAGTGAGGTATAAAGGGAAATCACTACCCATATGCACATGAGACAAACACATTCATTCACATCACTAAATTCAAACAAGGGCATACAATCGATCTAATCTACCGTTACAAAATACTCGGACTACTACTATATACATGGGGGAATACTACTGATAATATGGTGGTCGACTAGAAATTTTGATCGGAGGAAGACTCCATGATATCTGCTCCAACATCGTCTTCATAATCATCATCACTATCGGGGTCGGAGTCGGTGTCGTCGATGATGATGTAGTCTTTGGGGTGGTTGTCCTCCTCAGGTGCGGGATCTCCCATGAATATTCCTAGCTTCTTCTTCAGGTATTCATTCTTCTCCAGTAGTACTGCAATTTCCTCTTCATATCCATCACGTGTAAACTTGAGCTCCTCTTCTAGCTCCATGTTCCTAGTCATCACCTTCTTCATGTCTATCATGCTGGCGCACATCTGGTTCTCCTAACGACAAATGTGCTGGTTCAACTCCTGGATGTAGGCTGCAATGGACTTGTCCTTCTTGGCGTAAATCATCTCCCATTGCTCATCTTGGTGTCCACATATCTAGTAAATGGTGTCCTTAAGATCCATGTGGTATACCTCGCCAATGCGTTCCATGGTGATGTGGGCTGCCATGCTCTTTCCTAGACTCCGAGTTGGTGCATCAAAGGAAAACTCTATGGGCTCAGTAACTGGTGTGAATGTCCTTCCTAGAACATGTACTCGAATCATCCAGCGCTCCTCTTCAGGTAGAGTGGCGGTGTAGGTCCTGGTGAAGGTTGGTATTTCGATGCTTAGGTACCTAGTGGCTTCCTTCAAGTGTCGTCCAAAAGGAGTGTCTTCATCTGGTTGAGCAAACTTGTTCCTTGGGTCCGCCATCTATATAGTAGAAATGGAGAAGAGTCAGAAAGGAGTAGTGGAGAGGGTCCTATGGCGTATCTTACTGGTCGCGTCCTACAGTCAGCGTGTGCTCTGATACCATCTTGTAGCGATCCGACCTCAGACGGTCAAATCTCTGTGCATAAGTGTCATCCCTGGATCGGTAATGCTGAGACACACATTACTCGAGGATCTATAATAGAGTTCAATCACACACTTATTACATCGAATGTCTTAAAAGAAAACTATTACAATAATATGGCTGAAGGCCATCTAAATAAGAAACTTCGAAGGTAAATGAGTCCATCAACTCCAACGGCATAGCTGAGTGCACGAAACGACCTAGCGCACCTTACTGTTCATCTGAAAACTCTGCAACATAATACATTGTAACCTGTGTAGGTCAGCACATGGAATATGCTGGCAAGATAACACTATAGAGCAACGAACAAGTAACAGCTAACACTGTATGCATATATGGCTCGTGGAGGCTCTATGGTTATCATTTGCGTAAAGCTAGTTTTTCCCTACAACAAAGAAATATATTTTATTTAACTACAAAGTTTGTTGAGAAAAATATTGGGAAGGTTCCTCCAACTAAATACCAAAATAATAATTACAATCCCCACATTAAGTAGAGTGATGAGATCAACATAATAATACAAGTACTAGATACTCAGGATGTCCATAACCGGGGACACGGCTAACCATGATTAGTTTACACACTGTGCAGAGGTTTGTGCACTTTTTACCACAAGACACGATCTGCTCCGTTGGATTTCTCGCACTACATGATGTTTGAGAAACGGGTGACTGAGACACAGTCTTTCTGAAGAATTAACTCTTTACTCTAGGTAGACAGTACCACCTACTTACCCTACATCTGCTAGCCTACCACTGAAAGAAGTCACACAACTTACTCAACTATGCTAGAGCCCATAATGGCTTGTGGCTGCACATGGATGTTTCTAGCATGAATAATCTTATGATCCCTTTGAGCCTGGCTGGAAAACCATAGGATGATCACACGGGTACTCTGGGATATCCTAGGACAACACTGGATTCTCCAGCTGCCCGCAACCAATCCACCCAGATGTGTATTAAAGTAGCCACCTTAAGTTTAACTATTAATTAACAATAACTCTCACATCTGTCATGGATCACTCAAACCAACCCACGTCTACGAGCATAGCATAGCAGTATAAGCATAACGTAGTAACAACCCAGGGTTTGAATAAAAGACAATAGGTTCTACCTCATCAACCACTTCCCAATACCCACATGTTAAACAAGTCCTACTCATGCAATGTTTGACGATTGGAACTAATGCATACAACTGGGTAATAAAGGGATATGATCAAACTGTTACTTGCCTTGCTAACGATCTACAAACCCTAGTGACTCGTAGTAGCACGCTTTGCACTCCGTAAACTCTATTGTGAACAAACAATAGCATACATAAGAACTCAAGCATATGATGCATGGGTAAAACTCAAAAGAAAAGATTTAAACTGAAAGAAATGCCTCCTTAGAGTAAATAAACGAGTCCTTCCGGCAAGACACCTTGCTGGCGCCCCTTGTGCCTGCCGGAGAATCACATCTGCCTGGTTACAGACAAAGGGCCCAGCCCCCCGTCCACCTCTTTTTGACAAGGGTCACCACGACCATTCTGACACTACAAAAAAAGACACATCCGTGACATTTTGGGCCGACCGAATTTTTTTCTGTCATACATATGACACTTCTATGACAATAATTGTGACAAAACCCGGTATCATCATAGATGTGGTGGGCTCCTACTTCTATGACAAAAAATCATGATAGAAAATGGGCTTTTCCTCCTGGGCAGGTCGGAAACGCAGCTGCATGACATTCTTTGGGCCATCCATGATGGAAAAAACCGTGGTAGAAGCGAGGGCGAGGAAAATTTCGGGGAGTTCCCGGTTACGGTGGGAGGTCGGGGCCGAGTGATGTGCATTTCTCTCGTACACGTACGCGCCTGTGTGCGAGGAGTTGGCTCTAACTGAACCCGAGCGAGGCGTTGGGCTCTAACTGAACCCGAGCGATTGCACTGCAGGCTACACGTTACTGAACCCGAGCGATCGATCGATGGCTGTTAACTGAACCTGATCGAGTGATTCCTTCGCTACTGCTGCTAACTGAAGCCGATCGATGCTGCCTCTGGATGAACAGTGAGCGTTGCGGGGGGGGGGGGGGGGGGGGGGGGGGGGGGTTGGATGAATAGTTCCCGATGGGGGTGGATGAACAGGACCCTGTGGTGTTGCCTCTGGATGAACAGGACCCCGATCGATCGAGCCGGTTGGGGCTGGATGAACATGACCCCATGGAGGGCTAGATGAACAGGACCACCCCGTGGAGGGCAGGATGAACAGTAGACGGTGGAGGGCAGGATGAATAGTAGCCCGTGGAGGGGTGGTTGAACAGGAGCCCGTGGAGAGGGCTGGTTGAACAGTACCGATGGAGTAGCACGCGGTGGAGGCTGGATGAACAGGAGCCCGTGGATGAACAGTCGCAGGTGGAGGCTGGAGGAGGTCGAGGTGGATGAACAATAGCTCGTGGAGGCTGGATGGGGTCGACGGTGGAGATGAACAGTATCCCGTGGAGTCCCGTTTTGCGGTACGCCACACCCCTCCCGATGAACAGGACCCCCGTTTGGATCGTAGAGCTCCAACACAAGTCTGTTTCGTCCGTTTTGCGGTACGCCACACCTCTCCCGATCAACAGGACCCCCATTTCGACCATAGGATGTCCGTTTCCTCCGTTTTGTGGTACACCAGACCCCTCCCGATGAACCGGATCCCATTTCGAATGTGGCCGGTTGAACACAAGGCCGTTTCCTCCGTTTTGCGGTACGCCAGGCCTTGTTTCCATCGCCTGTTCCGTCCAAGCCCTCCCGATGAACACGACCACGCATTCCGTTCCGACCCAGCCGGTTGGCTCCCATCCGTTCCGTTGCCTCCCCATGAACACGACGCATTCCGTTGCCTCCCCATGAACACGACGCATTTCGTTGCCTCCCCATGAACACGACGACGATGCTGTTTCTCCGTTCCGACCCAGCCATGTACACGAGCCCTAGCCGTACGTATGCGCGAGTAGGCGTTCGGAACCCCGCCCGTATGTACACATACGTGGCCGTATTTTCTTTCTTGCACCCTGGCCGCTGTACATACGTGTACATGCTACGTGCGCGCCTCTACTACGACACGTGCGCGCCTCTACATCGACCAGTATGTACGTACACGTTCACGACCAGAATGACAATGCTACGTACGCTTCGACCAGGTGGTTCCCGACTGTCAGGCACTTCCTTGCCTGCAAAGATGTAGATGGTGGGTCCCAGGAGTCAGGGGGCGAATTGTTTTTTTTTTGCCCGGACGCACTTCCTTGTGTGCGAAGATGTAGCTGGTGGGTCCCAGCAGTCAGGGGAAATGTTTTTTTCGTGAAATACAGTGGCCCGTCCGGTGGGTCCCAGCTGTCAGGTGGAGGAATCATTATTTTCCGCGTAATAAGCAGGCACTTCCTTGCTGCGGCCGTGGACCCAGCTGTCAGCCTCTCCACGTATAATCCACGTCTGATGGAAGTCATTCCTTGACCATGTTGACCACGCTTCACCGAGAGCACCAGGGCGGTGGATGATGGCGAGGCCTAGGAAGGGGACGACACGAAGGCAGGGAAGACTCGACAGTTGTTTCCCACGCGGACGGGAGTACGACTGTACGAGGGTTTACTGGTTCGTCTGCCGTCGCTGGAGAATAACAGCAGGTGTGGGTGAGTAGAGGGATGGCTAGGCCAGCGATGGGAGTAAGGTAGGGCGGTGAGGCCTGCGCGGCAACACAGCCGGCCGCGAGGAGGAGGGAGCAGGCAGTCCCGTCGGCGCTTGTTTGAGCGGCTGGAGCAGGAAAGCAGAGATTGAAGAAGCACGACGTCCATTGGATGGACATCCAACAGTCATTGCTTGTGCGTCAACCTTTTTTTTAGGAAAGCCTCAAATCTGTGGAAAATAGCATACAACCCATCTGCCATTATTTCTAATAATTTACAGCCCATATTGTGGCAACGGTTAAAAATTATACGAAATTTTGCATATTTCGGTGCGGTCCGAACTGTTTTTAATCCCGAAATTTCGACTCACATTCAAACTGATTTTAAAAATAAATGTATATCAATATAAAATCCAACAAATTCTCCACGCATAAAAATTAATGTAATTTAAAATCTTGAAATGAAAAAAAGATATTTGAAACTAATTGCCGGTTTGATGTGTTTTAAAAATGTACAACCCTTCTCATTACTGATGGGCCATTTTCTCAGCCAGCGGAATGAAAGCTCTCCTCGTCTTGAAAGATTTGCAGCCCAACAGGCCTGACAAAGCGACTTACTTGGAAAATCACAAAAAAACTGGGTTGTGGCCCTGGACCCAGCTGTCAGCCTCTCCATGTACAGTACTCTTCCAATGGAAGTCATTCCTTGACCATGTTGACCACGCCGCGCGGAGAGCACCACGCCGGTGGACGACGGCGATGCCTGGGAAGGGGAAGACACGGCAATGGAAGCCCACGCGGAGAGGACTACGAGGGTTCACTGGTTCGGCTACGGTGTGAGGCTGCCGTGGCCGCAGGGCCTGGCCAGCGGTGGGAATAGTAGGGGGCGGTGAGGCCTCTGCTGCAGCACAGCCGGCCACGGGAGGCAGGAGCATGCGGCACGACCGACGCTGCTTTGGGCGGCTGGAGCAAGAAGACCAGTGGTTGAAGAAGCACTACGGCCGTTGGATGGACATCGTACGGTCACTCGAGCTAGAATCGTTCATATTGACTAAGTTGACAAGGCCCTTCATCCCCGTCAATTTAGTAGGCCCACAAGTCAGCCTCCCAGCAAGGTGGGTCCCAGCTAGCCGGGGGAGTATTCTTTTTTTGTGCGTAATAAGGAGGCACTTCCGGTGGATCCGAGCTGACAGCGGGGGGAACGTTTTTTTCGCGAAATACGGTGGCCCGTCCGGTGGGTCCCAGCAGTCATGGGGAAACGATTTTTTTCGCAAAATACTGGTGGCCCGTCCGGTGGGTCCCTACTGTCAGGTGGAGGAATCATTATTTTCCGCGTAATAAGGAGGCACTTCCTTGCTGCCGCCGTGGACCCAGCTGTCAGCCTCTCCACGTACAGTCCACGTCTGATGGAAGTCGTTCCTTGACCATGTTGACCACGCCGCGCCGAGAGCACCAGGGCGGTGGACGACGGCGAGGCCTAGGAAGGGGATGACGCAGAGCCGGTACAGACGTGGCAGTGGATGCCCACTCAGAGAGGAGTATGAGGGTTCACTCGTTCAGTTGCGGTGTGAGGCTGCTGTCGCCGCAGGGCCTGGCCAGCGGTGGAAATAGTAGGGGGCGGTGAGGCCTCCGCGGCAGCACAGCCGGCCACGGGAGGCAGGATCTGGCGGCACGACCGGCGCTGCTTTGGGCGGCTGGAGCAAGAAGACAAGAGGTTGAAGAAGCACTACGGCCGTTGGATGGACATCATACGGTCACTACAGCTAGAATCGTTTATATTGACTAAGTTGACAAAGCCCTTGGTACGTCAACATAGTAGGCCCACAGGTCAGCTTCCGAAACGGTGCACCCCAGATGTCAGGGGGAGGAATCATTTTTTGGGCGGGTGAAGCTAGAATATCCGAGATTGAAGAAGAAGCACGGCATCCGTTGGATGGACATCGAACGGCCACTGCTGCTAGAACCATGTGTTGACTATAAGTTGACAAAGCCTTGCATACGCATCAACTCTGTTTTTTAGGGGACGCGTCAACTTAGTAAGGCCAGAAGTGTGTGGCAGAGAACTTATAGCCCATTTGAGATTTGTAAGAATGTGTAGCCCATTTTTGAATTCTAATGGAATTTACTACAACCCATTTACAGTTTGTTAAAAGTACAGCCCATTTCAACCAACCGTTGAAAACAGAATTCAATAAAATTTCCCACATTTTGATGGGATCCAAAATATTTTTATCCCGAAATTTCTAGTCAGATTAAATACAATTTCAATATAAATTTATATTACGTAAAATCCAACGAAACATTGCGCTCGCAACAATTAATGAAATTAAAATTTTCAATATCCAAAAATAATATTTTATAAAGTAATTACGTGTTTGGTGCATTTTTTATAGTTACTGCCCAGTTTTTATAATTACATCCCATTTATTATTTCTTAAAGCCCATTTTCTTGTTAAGCCTAATGCATCCCTCCTAGGAAATATTTGCAGCCGGCGAGGCGGAGAATAACAACTTGACCTTGCCTGGGTATTCCTAAAAAA
>NC_053023.1:485445397-485456060 GCF_003073215.2 Triticum urartu
CATCCGGAAGTGTGTCTTTGGTGTACCGGCGGCAGCTATTGGGTTTTCTGTGTCCAACAGGGGAATTGAGGCTAATCCGGAGAAGATCACGCCACCTCCCTGGCTAAACCGAAGTGTATCAATGATGTTCAACGCCTGGCAGGCCGGATTGCCGCGTTAAGCCGGTTTATCAGCCTGCCTTGGTGAGAAGGCAATCCCTTTGTATCAGATGTTGAAGAAGACGGATCAGTTCGTCTGGAGTTCCGCTGCTGATGAAGCATTTGAGGACTTAAAGCGGCAATTGGCCAATCCGCCTGTGCTCGCCGCTCCCATTGACAAGGAGCCGTTACTGCTATATGTTGCTGCTAATGCTCGTGCGGTCAGCGTGGCTATTGTGGTGGAGCGAAAGGAGGCAGGTAAGGAGCATCCGGTTCAACGTCCGGTCTATTATATCAGCGAGGTACTCATTGAGTCCAAGCAAAGGTATCCGCATTGGCAGAAGCTGGTGTACGGAGTTTTTATGGCAAGCCGGAAGCTTAAGCAATACTTCCAAGGGCACCCAATTACGGTGGTCAGTTCTGCTCCTTTGGGGGATATCATCCAGAACCGGGAAGCGACTGGCCGGATTGCCAAGTGGGCTATAGAGCTTGGGCCGCACGGTTGAAGTATGTGCCTCGGACGTTAAGTCTCAAGCACTTGTTGATTTCATCAATGATTGGACGGAAATGCAAGCACCTGAAGAAAAGCCGGATCACACATATTGGACCATCCATTTTGACGGATCCAGGCAATTGGAAGGCTCGGGGGCTGGAGTCGTATTAACTTCCCCACGAGGTGATAAGTTTTGTTATGTTCTCCGCTTAATGTTCCCTTGTACTAACAATGCAGCTGAGTATGAAGCCTTGCTCCATGGTCTCCGGATGGCTAAGGAGATGAATCTAAGTCGAGTTAAGTGCTTCGGTGACTCGGACCTCGTGGCTCAACAAGTGCTGGCACTTGGGACTCCAAGGACCCACTCATGGCAGCATATCGTCGTGAGGTGGATATTGTTGCAGGTCACTTTAAAGGCTATCAGGTGGACCACGTGGACCGACGGAAGAATGAAGCGGCGGACGCTTTAAGCCGGCTGGGCTCTCAGCGCAAACCGGTCCCGCCCAATGTTTTTCTGGATGTGCTGCACAACCCGTCGGTCAAGCTCCCTGGTGAAGCGGATTTGGCTATTCCTGATCCGGAGGCTCAATTGGTGGCAGCTCTTCATGTCATTCCGGATTGGACGCTTCCTTACCTGGCGTACATGAACCGGGGCGAGTTACCAGAGGATGAGATTCTGGCCCGACAGATAATCCGGCGGTCCAAGTCCATGACTATTGTCAATGGCGAGTTGCATCATTGCAGTGTATCAGGGGCGTTTCAACGTGTGTGTCTCCTGAAGAAGGCTGTGAAATTTTGCGTGAGATCCACGAAGGAGATTGTGGTCACCACGCCGGTTCAAAATCTTTGGTGGCTAAAGCGTTTCGCCATGGCTTCTATTGGTTAACTGCTCATGCTGATGCGGAGGATCTGGTCAGACGATGTGATGGTTGCCAAAAGTTTTCAAGACGTGCTCATGTGCCGGCTCAAGAATTGAGAATGATTCCAATTACTTGGCCGTTTGCGACTTGGGGGCTGGATATGGTTGGGCCTTTCAAAAGGTCCAAAGATAAGAAGACCCACCTCCTGGTGGCGGTTGACAAGTTTACAAAGTGGGTGGAGGCAGAAACCTGTTAGCAAGTGTGATGCGGCCACGGCGGTTCAGTTTATCAAAAAGTGATTTTCCGGTTTGGCTTTCCACACAGTATCATCACAGATAATGGTACCAATTTGTCCAAAGGTGCCATGAAGGAGTTCTGCGAACGGGAGCACATCCGGCTTGACGTTTCATCAGTGGCACACCCACAGTCCAATGGTCAAGCAGAAAGGGCTAATCAAGAGATCTTGAGAGGCATCAAGCCCCGGCTTATGGTTCCTTTGCAGAGAACACCGGGTTGTTGGGTAGAAGAGTTACCATCTGTGTTATGGAGCATCAATACCACACCCAACAGATCAACAGGATACACACCGTTCTTCATGGTCTATGGAGCGGAGGCGGTTCTCCCCAGTGATATCCGTCATGATTCACCTCGTTGCGGCTTATGTTGAAGCGGACAACGAGACAGCACGGCAAGATGCTTTGGACCGGTTGGATGAAGAGCGTGACATAGCAGCTGCTCGCTCAGCGATTTACCAACAGGATCTTCGTCGTTATCACAGTCGCCGAGTTAAAACCAGAACCTTTCAAGAGGGAGATTTGGTGCTTCGGCTCATCCAAGACCAGACTGATATGCATAAGCTATCCCCACCTTGGGAGGGACCTTTTGTGGTCAGCAAGAATCTGCACAACGGGTCATACTATCTGATCGATATTCGAGAGCATAAAGACTCACGTACATCAGGAAGAGACCAACAGGCCGTGGAACATAGCTCATCTTCGGCCTTACTATACCTGAGCCATTGGCTCCTACTTATGTACATATTACGATGATGTATATATTATGATTAAATATAATAAACCGGAACCTCAGCTAAAGCGGGGTATCTGTTCTTTTACATCATGTGTGGTTACACGGAGTTGTTCTAAAGCGGCCTCCGGTTTACCCCTTGAGTTAGCTTTTCAAAAGCATCATGTTATATCACTTGGGGGCTTGGTCGTGTCCGAACCAATGCAATACCTCTTGATAGGCGAGAGCCACCAGATCACTTGGGGACTTGGTCACGTCTGAACCAGTCATGCCTCTTGATCGGCCTAAGGCCCAGAATCACTTGGGGGCTTGGTCGAACCCGAACCATTGCCATGCCACTTGATCGGCATAAAATGCCACAATTTCATTTGGGGACCTGGCTGACTTGAACCATAGCTACACCTATCGGGAGCTTGGTCGTGTCCGACCATGGTAACGCCATCTGATCAGCTCAAATAAGCCTCTTTTTGCAAACGGCTTTGTCATTGCCTTTGCTTCACATTTTTTTGAAAGATATTTCTTTCTTTTGCCTTTTTTAAACCGACAAAGTTTTAAGCCGGTTCAAACTGTCAATTGATGGAACACGGTTCATTTTAATCCGGAGACTATTTGCTTGGTTTGATTTTTTGTTAAACATCCTAGTACGGAGTAACACGGTGTTTATTATAACCCGGAACGGTTTACATGGTAAACCGGCATCATATATATACAGGAGCTGCTATCTCCTCCAACAGTGTGGGTTTATAAAACTCCGCTTCAAGATTGGCCAAGCCAACTTCACGCCCAACGATGGCAGGTATTATGTATCTCAAAAATTTTGGTCATATACTTAAAAATTTCGGATGTTTTGATTTCATGTATGCAGACATCATATTCCGCCTGACGGTACAACCGCGGCGGCACTTTAAGATTTTTTATTGCAGAAAGTACTTTGGAAAGTTCATCACCCAAAGGAAGAGCAAGTTGTAGTAATTATGCACGAAGGCATATCAACATCAAAAGTATCAGCTAGCCTATTACAAGGCAACACGGTGCCCACAATAAGATCATTGTTTTTCGCAAGGGAAAAGCAGTTTTAAACCGGCTTCCGGTTCAAGCTTGGTCACCAGCTTGTCCTGATGGTTGTGGATCATCCCGCGCCGCTTTAGCTTCAGTTTCTCTACCCAGCGGCTAGAAATCAACAATTGTCCAGTTGATTCCCATTAATGCTTGAAAGATAGCTTCATCATGGATCAGCAATGACGGGTCAATATCGGGAGCGTAAGTATGCTTACGGATTGGAGGGATAAGATTTTCCGCTTCATGAATTGGTGCAGCTATTCGCTTGTTTTGATTGTCATATTGGGCTTGATAATGAGACAAGTCTGCTTCTTCAGCCAATTGACAAGCTAGCGGACGCACCTCCCGGTTTATTGCTCGCAGATCCGCTTCACTAAACTCTGACCCGTCTTCCTTCAAGCTGGGATAGCCCTGAGCCGCTTCAATAGGATCAAAATCCGGCACCCAAGCTTTTGCCCGGATTAAGGCATTGATCGCACCGGTTCGAGCAGCAGATTTCTTCAGCTCTTCAACCCGGGCAGGGAGCACCAACAGTTTCATCAGAGTGTCCTGAATCAAAGTGGGCGCCGGCTTGTTGTGGGATGCAGTACAGATGATCCGTTGTGCACCAGTATACAGTTGTTCGATCAACTTGTAGGAGGCTATCAATTTCTTCCACACATCTGACCCCAAGTGACCAATGCGTGTCCCTGAAAAATCATAAAGGGTTAACAAACCGGCAGCTCTGTAAGACGGCAGAATCAATTTAGAAGACAAACCAGCTTACCAAAGATAGCAGTGGTCATGGCATGCACGTGTCGCTTTATGCTGGTCAGTTCATCCGCCACCGGTTTTAGTGCAGCCTCGGCATCTTCTGCTCGTTTGATTAAAGCGGATTTTTCAGTGCCCCAATCCGCCCGCTTCTTCTTGAAGCTCTCCTTAAGCTGTTCCATGGCGCTTAAAGCGCTGGTTAATTCCTCTTTTGCTTTGGAGGTTTCAGCTTGTTGGGATTTCAGATTTTCTTGGAGATCGGCGATTTGGCTTTCTTTCGTCTTCAGCTCAGCCTGCATGCAGATAGTTATATGATTCAGCAAAATGGTACAAGGATTGAAGTACCAACCACATAACAAGTTATGCACTTGGCACTTGGGGGCTAATGCATATTCGATCTTCATCTTTCAATTGCTTACAAAGTCCCAAGATCAATACAAGTATTCAACTTGGCACTTGGGGGCTAATGGCTATTTGCTCATATATATTCTGATGCGGCGATCTCAATTACTTAAAGTCCCGGTTTAACTACGCTAAGTTGAACCGGCCCTTGGGGACTACATCAGCGAATTTCAAAGCATTAAGATCTATATTAGTAAGTCCCGGTTTGAAAGAAGATTACAAACATGCCCTTGGGAGCTAGGAGAGTCAGCAAGAATTGAAGCATACAAGCAGGAAAGAGCATATGGAAGTTACCTCATATTTATCTTTCATCATGTTAACCAGACCGGCTTCATAGTCACGACTGGTATACAGCCGGTTCAGATAGCCGGAATGGATATCTTGGGCGTTCAGAGCAGCGTAAGTCGCCAGATCAGCATTCCACTTGCCTTTGCCAAAGGCAGCAAATTCTTCCTTGGCAGTATGTTTGGACAAAGCGACATGATTGCTTGGCTCTGTATGGCCAATGCTAGTAATGACAACCTCATCATCCTTGCCATCGTCGGTTTGCACTGGGGCTGTTGGCTTGTCAGTAGGCTTTGTTGGACCGGTGGATTTCTCAATCCGGATGGAACTGGTGGGTTGATTGACAGGACTTGAGGTATCTGTTGGGGAACGTTGCAGAAAACAAAAATTTTCCTACGGTTTCACCAAGATCCATCTAGGAGTTCATCTAGCAACGAGTGATTAGATGCATCTACGTACCTTGTAGATCGCGAGCGGAAGCGTTCAAAGAACGGGGATGATGTAGTCGAACACGACGTGATTCAAATCACCGATGATCTTAGCACCGAACGGACGGTGCCTCCGCGTTCAACACACGTACAGAACGGATGACGTCTCCTCCTTTCTTGATCCAGAAAGGGGGGGAAGAGAGGTTGATGAAGATCCAGCAACACGACGGCGTGGTGGTGGATGCAGGGCATCACAGTAGCAGGGCTTCGCCTATACTGCGAGAGAGAGACGTAACGGGGAGAGAGGAAGCACCAAAGGCTGAGGTATGAAATCCCTCCTCTCCCCCACTATATATAGGAGGGCCAAGGGGGGGTGGTGCGCAGCCTAGGAGATCCAATCTCCTAGGTGCGGCGGCCAGGGGAGGGTTTCCCTCTCCCCTAAGGCACCTCGGGGTGCCTTCCACCACTTGGACTCCTCCGTGGTGGAAACCCTAGGCGCATGGGCCTAGTAGGGCTGGTGCCCTTGGCCCATATAGGCCAAGGCGCACCCCCTACAGCCCATGTGGCCCCCCCGGGACAGGTGGCCCCACCCGATGGGCCCCCAGGACCCCTCCGGTGGTCCCGGTACAATACTGATAACCCCGAAACTTGTCCCGATGGCCGAAACAGCACTTCCTATATATAATTCTTTACCTCCGGACCATTCCGAAACTCCTCGTGACGTCCGGGATCTCATCCGGGACTCCGAACAACATTCGGATTACTGCATATACATATCTTCATAACCCTAGCGTCACCGAACCTTAAGTGTGTAGACCCTACGGGTTCGGGAGACAAGCAGACATGACCGAGACGACTCTCCGGTCAATAACCAACAGCGGGATCTGGATACCCATGATGGCTCCCACATGCTCCACGATGATCTCATCGGATGAACCACGATGTCGAGGATTAATCAACCCCGTATACAATTCCCTTTTTCAATCGGTATGTTACTTGCCCGAGACTCGATCGTCGGTATCCCAATACCTTGTTCAATCTCGTTACCGGCAAGTCACTTTACTCGTACCGTAACGCATGATCCCGTGACCAACCACTTGGTCACCTTGAGCTCATAATGATGATGCATTACCGAGTGGGCCCAGTGATACCTCTCCTTTATATGGAGTGACAAATCCCAGTCTTGATCCGTGTCAACCCAACAGACACTTTCGGAGATACCTGTAATGCACCTTTATAGTCACCCAGTTACGTTGTGACGTTTGATACACCCAAAGCACTCCTACGGTATCCGGGAGTTACACGATCTCATGGTCAAAGGAAAAGATACTTGACATTGGAAAAGCTCTAGCAAACGAACTACACGATCTTTGTGCTATGCTTAGGATTGGGTCTTGTCCATCACATCATTCTCCTAATGATGTGATCCCGTTATCAATGACATCCAATGTCCATAGCCAGGAAACCATGACTATCTGTTGATCAACGAGCTAGTCAACTAGAGGCTTACTAGGGACATATTATGGTCTATGTATTCACAACGTGTATTACGATTTCCGGATAATACAGTTATAGCATGAATAAAGACAATTATCATGAACAAAGAAATATAATAATAATACTTTTATTATTGCCTCTAGGGCATATTTCCAACAGTCTCCCACTTGCACTAGAGTCAATAATCTAGTTACATTGTGATGAATCGAACACCCATGGAATTCTGGTGTTGATCATGTTTTGCCCTAGGGAGAGGTTTAGTCAACGGATCTGCTACATTCAGGTCCGTATGTACTTTACAAATCTCTATGTCTCCATTTTGAACATTTTCACGAATGGAGTTGAAGCGACGCTTGATGTGCCTTGTCTTCTTGTGAAACCTGGGCTCCTTGGCAAGTGCAATAGCTCCAGTGTTGTCACAAAAGAGTTTGATTGGCCCCGACGCATTGGGTATGACTCCTAGGTCGGTGATGAACTCCTTCACCCATATTGCTTCATGTGCTGCCTCCGAGGCTGCCATGTACTCCGCTTCACATGTAGATCCCGCCACGACGCTCTGCTTGCAGCTGCACCAGCTCACTGCTCCACCATTCAACATATACACGTATCCGGTTTGTGACTTAGAGTCATCCAGATCTGTGTCGAAGCTAGCGTCGACGTAACCCTTTACGACGAGCTCTTCGTCACCTCCATAAACGAGAAACATGTCTTTGTCCTTTTCAGGTACTTCAGGATATTCTTGACCGCTGTCCAGTGTTCCTTGCCGGGATTACTTTGGTACCTTCCTACCAAACTTACGGCAAGGTTTACATCAGGTCTGGTACACAGCATGGCATACATAATAGAACCTATGGCTGAGGCATAGGGGATGATACTCATCTCTTCTATCTCTTCTGCCGTGGTCGGGCATTGAGCTGAGCTCAATCTCACACCTTGCAAAACAGGCAAGAACCCTTTCTTGGACTGATCCATTTTGAACTTCTTCAAAATCTTATCAAGGTATGTGCTTTGTGAAAGACCTATGA
This sequence comes from Triticum urartu, assembly GCF_003073215.2. Taxonomy (NCBI): domain Eukaryota; kingdom Viridiplantae; phylum Streptophyta; class Magnoliopsida; order Poales; family Poaceae; genus Triticum; species Triticum urartu. The sequence continues at coordinate 485,453,360 of NC_053023.1, forward strand.
GGCGTCTTGATCTATCTCTATAGATCTTGATGCCTAATATATAAGCAGCTTCTCCAAGGTCCTTCATTGAAAAACTCTTATTCAAGTAGGCCTTGATGCTGTCCAAGAGTTCTATATCATTTCCCATCAAAAGTATGTCATCTACATATAGTATGAGAAATGCTACAGAGCTCCCACTCACTTTCTTGTAAACGCAGGCTTCTCCATAAGTCTGCGTAAACCCAAACGCTTTGATCATCTCATCAAAGCGAATGTTCCAACTCCGAGATGCTTGCACCAGCCCATAAATCGAGTCGGTTGGAGCTTGCACACCTTGTCAGCATTCTTAGGATCGACAAAACCTTCCGGCTGCATCATATACAATTCTTCCTTAAGGAAACCATTAAGGAATGCCGTTTTGACGTCCATTTGCCATATTCATAATCATAGAATGCGGCAATTGCTAACATGATTCGGACGGACTTCAGCTTCGCTACCGGTGAGAAAGTCTCATCGTAGTCAACCCCTTGAACTTGTCGATAACCCTTAGCGACAAGCCGAGCTTTATAGATGGTCACATTACCATCCGCGTCTGTCTTCTTCTTAAAGATCCATTTATTTTCTATGGCTCGCCGTCAACGGGCAAGTCAGTCAAAGTCCATACTTCGTTTTCATACATGGATCCTATCTCGGATTTCATGGCTTCTAGCCATTTGTCGGAATCCGGGCCCGCCATCGCTTCTTCATAGTTCGTAAGGTTCACCGTTGTCTAACAACATGATTTCCAAGACAGGTTTGCCGTACCACTCTGGTGCGGAACGTGTCCTTGTGGACCTTCGAATTTCAGTAGGAGCTTGATCAGAAGTATCTTGATCATCATCAATTAACTTCCTCTCTAGTCGGTGCAGGCACCTCAGGAACATTTTCTTGAGTTGCGCCTTTCCGGTTCAAGAGGTAATACTTCATCAAGTTCTACTTTCCTCCCACTTACTTCTTTCGAGAGAAACTCTTTCTCTAGAAAGGATCCATTCTTGGCAACAAAGATCTTGCCTTCGGATCTGAGGTAGAAGGTATAACCCAATAGTTTCTTTAGGGTATCCTATGAAGACGCATTTTTCCGACTTGGGTTCGAGCTTTTCAGGTTGAAGTTTCTTGACATAAGCATCGCATCCCCAAACTTTTAGAAACGACAGCTTAGGTTTCTTCCCAAACCATAATTCATACGGTGTCGTCTCAACGGATTTCGACGGAGCCCTATTTAAAGTGAATGCGGCAGTCTCTAAAGCATAGCCCCCAAAAAGATAGCGGTAAATCGGCAAGACATCATAGATCGCACCATATCTAATAGAGTGCGATTACGACGTTCGGACACACCATTACGCTGAGGTGTTCCAGGCGGCGTGAGTTGTGAAACTATTCCACATTTTCTTAAGTGTGTGCCAAATGACTCAAGTATTCTCCTCCACGATCTGATCGCAAAACTTGATTTTCCTGTCACGTTGATTCTCAACCTCACTCTGAAATTCTTTGAACTTTTCAAAGGTCTCAGACTTGTGTTTCATTAAGTAGACATACCCATATCTACTCAAGTCATCAGTGAGGGTGAGAACATAACGATAGCCACCGCGAGCCTCAACACTCATTGGACCGCACACATCAGTATGTATGATTTCCAATAAGTTGGTTGCTCGCTCCTTGTTCCTGAGAACGGAGTCTTGGTCATTTTACCCATGAGGCATGGTTCGCACGTGTCAAATGATTCATAATCAAGAGACTCTAAAAGTCCATCTGCATGGAGCTTCTTCATGCGTTTGACACCTATGTGACCAAGGCGGCAGTGCCACAAGTATGTGGGACTATCATTATCAACCTTACATCTTTTGGTACTCACACTATGAATATGTGTAATACGCTCGAGATTCATTAAGAATAAACCATTGACTATCGGAGCATGACCATAAAACATATCTCTCATATAAATAGAACAACCATTATTCTCGGATTTAAATGAGTAGCCATCTCGTATTAAACGAGATCCTGATACAATGTTCATGCTCAGACATGGCACTAAATAACAATTATTGAGGTTTATAACTAATCCCGTAGGTAAATGTAGAGGTAGCGTGCCGACGGCGATCACATCGACCTTGGAACCATTCCCGACGCGCATCGTCACCTCGTCCTTTCCAGTTTCCGTTTATTCCGCAGCTCCTGTGTGAGTTACAAATATGAGCAACGGCACCGGTATCAAATACCCAGGAGTTACTACGAGTACTGGTAAGGTACACATCAATTACATGTATATCAAATATACCTTTGGTGTTGCCGGCCTTCTTGTCCGCTAAGTATTTGGGGCAGTTCCGCTTCCAGTGACCCTTCCCTTTGCAATAAAAGCACTCTGTCTCAGGCTTGGGTCCATTCTTTGACTTCTTCCCGACAGCTTGCTTGCCGGGCGCAGCAACTTCCTTGCCGTCCTTCTTGAAGTTCTTTTTACCCTTGCCCTTCTTGAACTTAGTGGTTTTATTCATCATCAACACTTGATGTTCCTTCTTGACTTCTACCTCTGCTGATTTCAGCATAGCAAATACTTCAGGAATGGTCTTTCCATCCCCTGCATATTGAAGTTCATCACAAAGCTCTTGTAGCTTGGTGGAAGCGACTGGAGGATTCTGTCAATGACCGCGATCATCCGGGAGATTAACTCCCAGCTGAGTCAAGCGGT